>NW_007249845.1:1462-3586 GCF_000164805.1 Carlito syrichta
TGTAATTCCGGCTACTCGGAAGGCTGAGGTGGAAGGATTACCAGAGCCCAGCAGGTCAAGACTGCGGTGGCCGGGAGCGGCCATTGCACTCCAGTCTGGGCGACAGAGTGAGACTCCAACTCAAAAAGAAAAGAAAATTATTTTTGGCTTTAGATTGGCCCATTCACAAAAATAATGAGTTAGTTTGACTTTACATCAAATATATTGATAAGACACAACTTCCGATTCCTAAAAGCTCTAAAAATTGACCTTCCATATGACCCTGCAATCCCCCTACTGGGAATATACCCTGAAGAACACAAATCACTCTATAAAAAAGATACCTGCACACGTATGTTTATCGCAGCATTGTTCACAATAGCAAGAACCTGGAAACAACCATGCTGCCCATCAAAAGAGGACTGGATTAAAAAAATGTGGTACATATACACGATGGAATACTACGCAGCCATAAAAAAGAACAAAATCATGAATTTCGCAGCAACCTGGATGGAACTAGAGTCTATAATACTGAGTGACCTCACACAGAAACAAAGATCAGAATATCACATGTTCTCACTCATATAATGGACCTTGAACATCCAATGTAATACTATAAGAAAATGACTGACGGTACTAGGAAACTATGGGGGGGAGGGAGATGGGATTAACAGTAGCAAATATCTGTCTGGGGCTGGGAAAACACCTCTTATCAACAGGGTGTCTGAATGAAACGTAATTGTACACCTAACCCTTAACTGTACCCCACAAAACTATAATAAAAATACTGATTAATTATTAAAAAAAAAAAAAAAAAAAGACACAACTTCCCTTCATGAACATTCAACCAAGTAGTGACTTTGCACCTGAATGACAGCATAAAGATGATGAGTCACAAAGAAATACTGGGAAAAACACACAATAGCCTTCAGAAAACTACCAGGCTATGAAAAAAGCCTTGCTGACCTCCATGAAACTTCTAGTTCAACTATCCAGCTCAGGCAAAAATTACTATTGCGTTTATAATATCAAATTGAAGATGTAAGTCTTCACCCATAGTGATTCAGGCAAAAACTATAGTATCAAACTTCTCCCAACATACACAAACTTTCCTTTCTATAAAAACACAATTAGTAATAACTTCCAGTTCTGACCAACAAGAAGCAACCTTAATCCTTCTCGGTCTTCTTTCTTATAACTGCAATCCCTAGACATAACACAACAATCGTAGGAGGACTCCAAAAGGTGAGAAGTGGATTGCGTAGGGACCTGAAGGCGAATGACATGGCGACACATTCTCTGGGTTTTCTTATGACTCCCACATCTCCTGGCCAGGGTGCTACAGAAGGCTGCAGTCAAAAGTGCCAACCAGCACAGATAAAAATAGCTCTAAGAGAAGCCTACACCCTCCTTTTGGCCAAAGGACCTAGAAAAGGATGGTCTGACACTACCAACCTTTTTGGCACTATCCATTGCTATGGCTTGAAGGTGACCTGCCAAAAGATGTGTGGGAAACTTAATCCTCAGCGCAACAGTACTGAATGATGGGGCCTGATGGGCAGTGTTTAACTCATGAGGGTGAGGGCTCCACCTTCATGAATAAATTATTGCCCATTACCAAAGTGCCTGAAGCTGCAAGTTCAACATCTTGCTCTCTCACACGCACTCTCTCACCCATATGATGCCATGTTATATCACCATGATGTGGCCCCTTAATTGTGGACTTCTTAGACTCCAGAATGTGAGACAAAGAAGGATGTATTGTTTATAAATGACTCGGCAGTGCACAATGGACCGCAACACCCATCCTACTCCTTCTAAGCCCCAGTGGAAACCACCTCAACCCTCCCCCACTGCAGTTTCAGCAGCAAAGAGTGGGCAGCTAATCTGCCCCCTGGCCCTGCCCCACCGAGGCAGACAGTGGCACTCCGGAACCTCTGCGGGCGGTGTTGGCAGGATCGAGCCAGGAGCTAATCTTTCTTCCCCCGCCTCAAAGAAGAAGGTGTTGTTCAGATTCCCCGGCCCGTAGAATGCCAGCAGGGTCCAGCAGCAAGCTGAGCCTCTCCCCCACCTGGCGGCAGAGCCATACAAGCAGAGCGAGGCAGGCTCATCACCCCTATGCTCTATCGTCCCCTGATGACCTTG
>NW_007249845.1:3881-11320 GCF_000164805.1 Carlito syrichta
ATAAATTGGCTTCAGTCCTGATCAGACTGTTCCCAGAAGAACTGCCTCCGAGTGGTCTTCTCCGTCTCCTGATTCTCCAGTGCGGGTCCTAACCCACCCTTGGTCAGTGCTGGTCACCGACACAGTGATCCCTGTGGTCGTGGGGTGTAAAACCCAAGGTGGGCTGCTTTCCAGGGACCCTCAGCTGTGCTGCAAGTGCAGCCCCCACGGTCGGGACGTCATCCTCCTCAGCGCTTTCCCGAGCCCCGAGGGACCGGCTCACGGGGAGCTGCGGGCTCCCCTTGTTCCCGGCTGCCTGCCTGGAAGGCAAACATCGGCTCCCCGCGACTTGCCGGGCCGGCTCCGTCCCAGACGGGCTGGCAGCCGGTACCCCGGGCACCGCTCCGTGGCCTCGTCGGGGCGGAGCCCAGCCGAGGTGCAGAGCTGAGTCTCGTTTCCACTTGGCATCAGTGAGGAAGAGCGAGGGGGAGCCAGGCTGCAGTGGGCCTCTCCGTCGCCACACATCCCCCCGGCCAGAGCAGGGCCAAGTGGGCAGTGGAGCTCCACCCCTGAAACGCTAAGGCAGCGTGAACCGGCCCTCGGCTTATGCCTGCCCCGGCATCAGCAAGGCCCGGGGGGAGCTACCCACACACCCCCACGGGGAGGTACCAAGGCAGGGCAGGTCACTGCCCACTTACGGCAGAAAGGCTTCAGCGGGATTATGGAAGACGCTGAACGCCGGTCATGTCACCCTCTGCGCGGGGGCGATGTAAGCCTCTGCTCCTTTTGCCAGAACGATTGAGGTCAGCAGGGCCGGCCCGAAAATGAACGTCAGGCCACACCTCACAAAGATAGTTCTCAAGCTACACCTCGCCAAGATGGTCAGATCAAAATGCATATTAAATACGATCCAGTGTTTTACCATATAATATCCAAAATGTCCACCATACAATAAAAGTCACTCATCATACCGATAATCAGGGACATAACTTGAACCAGAAAAGACAGTCTGACTGATGCCAACACCAAGAGGAATCTGATGTTAGAATTATTTGAAAAAGACTATAAAAGCATCCATCATTAAAATGTTTCAACCAGCAATTGCATATTCTTTTGAAACAAATAAAACAGTAGAAAATCTGAGAAAATAAATAGAAGTTATAAAGAAGAAGTGAGTGGAGTTGCAGAATGAAAAAATACAGTACAACAACATTTTTTTCCCTAAAATTGCTGCATGAGTTTCATAGTAGAGAGGAACTGACATAGACTAGAAACAGTAAACCTGGGGATAGGTCAGTAGAATTTACCCACTCTGAATAGTAGAGAGAAAGTAGACAACAAAAGAAATAAACGGAGTTTTAAGGACTTGTGGGACAACACAAAAGAACTAACATTCATGTCATTGAAGGCAAAGAAGAATGGGAGGAAGGACAGGTCTTAGAAGATATTCAAAGAAATAAGGGCTGAAAAGTCCCCAAAACATACACCTAAGATTGAAAAGACAAAGTGAATTTCCAGTAAGACTTTTCAAAAGCCATGTTAAGAAACATCATAATTAAACTTGTGAAATCTAAAGACAGAAAAAAAATCTTAAGAGAGAGAAAAACCACATATAACTAATAAAGAAACACCAATTCAAATGACAGTGGGTTTCTCATCTGAAACCATGAAAACCAGAGGAAGTGAAACAACATTTTTTAAGAACCAAAACTTTGTGAAAAGTGTCAATTACACATTTTATATACAGTAAAAATATCTTTTAGAAATAAAGAGGAAGCAAAAATATTGTCCAATGAAGAAAAAGGTGAAAATACTTTGTCACAAGCAAACCTACTCTTAACAAATGGGTACAGGAAGTTCTCTCAACAGAAAGAAAATGATGGCAAAAGAAAGCCAGGGACTTCAGAAAGGAAAGAAGAAAAACAGAATGGGTAAAAACAGGGCTAAATATAAAACAATATTATTCTCATGATCTTCTTGAATCGTACTTGATGAGTGAAGTGAAATTTTTATCCTCATATGAAATGTGGCTCGATGTTGAAGCAACATTGAGCAATGTTTAAGACAATTATATTTAAAACTTGTAGGGTGTAAGGGGATCCGAGTAAACATAAAGTGATAAAAACCTCAATGCCAATATATTGTGATAAGTTACCTGTGTTGCTGTGGTTTAAATGTGCCCCCCAAATTTCATGTTTCAGTATCTTAATCATATGTTGATGATATTAGGAGGTGGGCCCTTGGGGGATCATTAGGATTAGATAAGGTCATCAGAATGGGACCACCATGGCGGAATTGGTGGCTTTATAAGAAGAGGAAGACAGACCTGAGATGACACTCTCTTGCCCTCCCTCCACGTGATGCTCTGTGCCACATTATAAAGCAGCAAGAAGGCTCTCGCCAGATGCCAACATCATGCCCTTGGACTTCTCAGTCTCCAAACCATGAGTCACTTCTGTTCTTTATAAATTACCTAGTCTGTGGTATTTTGCTACAGCAACAGCAAGTGGACTAAGACATGTATATTCCAACACTTAGAAATTCACTAAGAAAATGGCACATAGTGATATACTAAAAAACAATATAAGTAAATCAAGATGGAATCCAAAAACGTTCAGGTAATTCACCAGAAGACAAGAAAAGAGAAACAGAAGAATGAAAAACAGAAGAAATGTGAATGAATACTTATAACCCAAAACTAGAAACAATCCAAATGTCTTTCAGTAGGTTGAATTGCTAAACAAACTGTGGTTTATCATCACCAGGATGTGCTATTCATTAATAAAAAGGAACACATTGCCAGGAGTGGTGGCTCACACTTGTAATTCCAGCACTTTGGGAGGCAGAAGTGAGAAGATTGCCTGAGTCCAGGGGTTCGAGACCAGTCTGGGCAACTTGGCGAGACCTCATCTCTACATTAAATTTTTTTTTTAAATATTAGTCGGGCATGGTGGTACACACCTGTGGTTCCAGCTACTTGGAAGACTGAGGCGGAAGGATACCTGAGCCCAGCAGGTCAAGGGTGTGGTGGCCATGAGCGTGCCACTGCACTCCAGCCTGGGTGACAGAGTGAGACTCCTACTCAAAAAAAAAAAAAAAAAAAAGAGGAACAAATTATATATGCAATAACTTGAATGGTGTCCGGGAAATTATACTAAGTGAAAAAAAAGTCTACCTTAAACATATTATATGTTTCCACTTATGTAGGCCTTAAAATGACAAAATTACAGAAATAGAAAAGAGTTGGTGCTGCCAGAGGTAACGGAGAGTGGTGGCGTCAGATGGGAAGACAAAAGGAGGGTGGGGAGGGGGTCAGAGAGAGCTGGGTGTTATCAAAGGGCAAAAAGAAGCATTCTTGTAATGATGGAATGCCTCTGAATCTTGACGGTGATGGTGGATATACAAACATATACAACAAAATTGCATAGAACTAAATGCACAAATGAGTGCATGTAAAACTGGTGAAATCTGAATAATGGATTATTTAATGTCAGGTTCCTGGTTCTACTATTATACTACACTATAATTACACAAGATATTACCATTTGGGAAACTTGGCAAAGTGTATACAGAATCTCTCTGTATTGTTTCTTGTAACTGCATATGTGTCTATTCTATAAATATTTGATTTTAATAACTGGCCATAGCAGGACATCCTTTATAGACCCTATGCCAATGTAATATGTTTCCTCTCTTGGGAAAAGGATGGGAATAAATTGAGGTCATAATATTCTCCAGTAAATCTCACCAGCGTTTCTGCACATGTTTCTCAGAAAGAAATTTTCCACTTTATTTCCACAAACAGAGGATATAATGCCATCAAGAGTTCCTGTGTAAACTCGATCTCCATAAATTGTTCAAGGTTACTCTTTAAATGTATTGCTAAAAATCAAAAGAAAGTAGTCCATAGGTGCTGGGAGCCAGCCTTGGAGGCCCACCTGATTGACAGGGTCCTGGTGGACCGAAGACCCCAGGCTGCAGGGTGAGCCCAGGAAGCTGAGGCCCTTCTGTCTTCCACCTTTGCTGTTTGGTACCACCGAAGAAATTCTGTGCAGTCCTGGAAGAAGAAAATGGCATGTTTATGTGAAGTACTCACAGCTAACCTGAGAATGTCATGGTTCATTTTTCCATTTTCCCACTATGCTGCTTGGCTTTTTCTAACCTATGCAAGGGTTAAACTCTGAAGCACATCAAAAATGCTTTCTTTCACTTGGTTAGAAGTTACTAGATATTGCTGAAGTAATAAATGATATAAGTATATTCACTCATTTGATTTAGGATTATGCAGTTTAGTGTTTAGACATAATGTTTTTTAGAAGCACAAGTTTATAGTAAGTTCATTATGAATTCATTATAAGTTCTAACACTTATACAGGAGTTATATAGGTGATTTATAACACTGTTTTCACAGATTTAGGATGAAGACTAATTGTTAAGGTTTTTACTTAATTCAATAGTTAAAATTCTAAGTTAATGTTTATAGAGTGGGTTTTCACTGAATTCATAATATACTAATTAGATACTTTTATGATAATTAACTAAATACACAAAGCAACCTTGGGGTCCTGGGAAACATCACTAAAAGCTTCTTTTGAGTTTTCTTTAGAAATAAACACTGCAAGATAAGAGAAAAGTAACGAAGACACCTGGACAAGAAAGGCGATTACAAAGCTTTGTAGGTCATAGAAGCCCAAAAGAGAAAAACTCCTGCTATATGGAGAACTTTGCACCTGGACACTTTCTTGAGACATTTCAAGGACTGTAATTCGGGACTTTGAACTATAACTATCATTTCTGGCTTAATGATAAAGACTTATTAACTAAAAGTAGATAGTGTTCTTGGCTTGTTTGTCGCTTCTAGACTGCTAGATGTTGGTAACTTTTAAAGCATATGTACGTGAAGGAATTTTCTTTGTCTTGCCCCTTTATGAATGGTATAAAAGCTCTGTGTTAACTAACATTAAATGGTCATCTGTTCAGGAAGCAGGTGTCCAAGTATAATATTTTCATCTTTCACCTATCCGTCTCTCCTTCAGGAAACCTCACAACCCTTCTAGGGGCTGGACCCCTTCACATAGGGTCCACCTCAAGGTAGTTAGGTATAATGCCCTCCTTTAAAAAGATTTTGCTTTGTAAACAAAACAAAACTTATTCTCTTCCTAAAAATTAGGAAGCCTGATTGGCTCAGTCATATGGAAAAATAAATCATGTCTCAGTCTGATGAAACGTCAGAGAGGGAGTGGAAGCCAACATAACAATATATAAATCTTGTATATCATAATTTTGAGTGGAGATTGAGGGGCAGTAGAAACCGCTTTAGTTTTCAAGTGTCTTGGTGGTCAGAAATTCTTGTAGTGCTTATTTTATATCATGAAAATAAGTTTAGCCCAAAGAAAGTAGAGACTTTAACATAATGCATGATATAACAGGTGAGTCCCAGGGATCAGAATATTTTTCTGTCTTTAAACAATGAACCACAGTTGTTTTCTAGGCCAATGAAACCTACTTAAACATAATGTCATACAAAGATCATCTTTTAGTAGACATCTGGGTGGTGGAAAAGAGAAGACATTTTGCTCTGAAGATGTGAGGCTCTATGTTCAAGTTTAGGGTCTAAAATAGATTATAGAACCATGACCTGAGGCTGAGGTTAGGGAGGGAAGATGATTGCATATCAACTATGATTTATATAGTGCATGGATGTGTGCAAGTTGATTGACATGTGCATAGCTTTAACACAAGGAAACCAATGCTGAATAGACTAAGCCCATTTTATTTCTTTGTGGTTTTATAGTCACTTATATACAATTAAAATACAGCAAATCATCAGTTATATGTTTCTCTTTTAAAGCACCACAAAATGTATACCAAAACTCTCATTTATATGATTAAAAGTAGCTTATGTTTATTAGAAGGTACTAGTTCAATAGCTCTATGTCTAAGTCATATAATCACACTTACGTTCATTGAAGAGACTGTATCTCATCTTCAAGATAGTGTAAGCAGTTTTTCTAGACTTAATACACTTTTTACAAATCTTGACATTGAGGAGAAAAATACTAAGAATATAATATTTGTTTTGGCTTCACAGAATAAAAATGATTCTTCAGTGACATACAAAACCTTTGCATTTTCTCTGTCAACCCTCAAACTACCTGAAGCATCAACATTATTACTCAATTGTAAAAAATAACTTGTGGTAAGTCATGACAGAACACGGCAAGTTTGAATGCAACTCTGCTTTACTCCAAAGTGTCTGTTCTTTCCACTTTATCATATATATGAATTCTGAAGAAAAGCATGAGAATATAAATATAACTTGTAAAACCCTTGCAATATTTTAAGTGGCTTGCATAGACTTCGTTTTTAGACTTTGTTGAATTTCCCCAAAAAGTTCAGTTGTTCAAAGGCAGACAAGGCTGTCATTTTCATTTTCACATAGTCCATGCAAAGAAACACTGCATATGGGAAAAAATATATTGGTATATCGTCCATTTTAGTGAGATTGATATTGTAAGAAGGGCTTTCCCTGGGTAAGCAGAAGTAAGCAAATCCCATCAGATGATGAAATAAAGTTAGCAAGATATGAGTAATAATAATACGAAACATATTTACTCTAAAACATCTTGTTAAGAAATAAAAATTAAGAAAACAGCACACTGAATTGTACTCCACATCTTTAAAATTAAAAAAAATATAAAAAGCAAAAAAAGAATAAACCCATAAAACCAAAAAAAAATTTTAAAAAAAATAACAAGACAACTTCCAAGCAGTTCTCCTTCATGTCTGTTACCAAGAGGTTAGCAAGGACACCAAATTCCATGGAACTTGATCCCTCCTCCCTTCAACAGCAAACACAAATTGCTTTCTTTTCTCCATACATCTCTTAGGGAGTCATTTTGTGTTTTTTGTTCTTTTTGTTTTGTTTCTGCTGCCGTGTCCAGTGTATACTAAAACCCACAGATAGCTACCTCTAAGAAGAGAAAAACATACCTTTCTTTACCTAGATGTGTAAGAAAATAAGGAAAACGGAATGTGGTAAGCAGAATAATGACCCTCCGAAGATGTCTGCATTTTAGTCCCCAGAAACCTATAAATAGGTTACATGGCAAAGGGGAGTGAATTACAGTTGCAGATGGAATTATAGTTGCTAATCAGCTGGCCTAGAGGAGGGCAAATAATCCTGGATTATCTGGATGGGCTCAGTGTGGTCTCAAAGGTCCTTATACGTGGAAAAGGGAGGCAGGAGAGAGTGTCAGAGAGACACTGTGAGACTCCACTGACCATTACCTGCTTTGAAGATGGAAGGAAGCCAAGGCCCAAGGAATGCTGGCAGCCTCTGAAAGTTGGAAGAGGCAATAAAATAGATTGTCCCTTAGGGCCTCCAGAAAGAAAGGCTGACAGCTTGATTTAGCCCAGTGAGACATTTTGGCTTTTTTTTTTTTTTTTTTTGAGTTGGG
>NW_007249845.1:11925-57845 GCF_000164805.1 Carlito syrichta
CCACTCCCGGGCACTGCAGCCTCGACCTGCTGGGCTCCGGCGATCCTTCCGCCTCAGCCTCCCAAGTAGATGGAACTACAGGCGTGCGCTACCATGCCCGGCTAATTTGTTGATTTATTGTAGAGATGAGGGCTCACCAAGTTGCTCGGGTGGGTCTCAAACCTGCAGGCTCAGGCAATCTACTCACCTCAGCCTCCCAAAGCGTGGGATTACAGGCTGAGCCACCGAGCCCGGCTATGTTCTAGTGTTTTTCTAGTGTCTTCACTCACCTACCACAAAAATTGGTCAGCTCTTTCTCTACAACATGGAATTTCCTTCTGAGTTACAGACTTACCATGACTAATAAACATCTCCTCCTTAGCAATATCCCCCAGATATCATGTGATGTGTTTAAAAATCCATAACGCCTATAAAGTCCTGTTCTTTGTTCTCATCCTCAAGTGTCCTCTTCACCCTATGTTTCCTATGTCTCCTTAACTGAAATAGAAATCTTGGTCATCTTCACCAACCACATAAAATTTATTACAAATTCCTTGAATTCCTCTTTTTTTTAGATTGAAAAATATAGGTTATTTAGAAAGTAAATTAGAGAGAGAAGAGGCCAAAGTTTCTCCAGTTCTTTGAGTTGTACCCCGATATTACTTTAACCGCTCTTCTGCATCATATGTCTATTTTCTTAATTCAGACCTGCACTCATTCTCACCTGCATAACTGTTGCAGCCTGTGAGCCTACACATCTCTACCTCATATATAAAACACAGATCCATGTCGCAATCATGCATATGCACTGTCTACATGTTGCTCAAAATATTAAGCCCAAACTCCTTAATGTGACCATTAACACCCTTCCAGATATAGATCCAAATTTCATTTAAAGTCACTTACGACACTGATAGGGTTTGAAGGGGCATGGGAGAGGAGGTTGTAGTTAAAACAACTCATCATGTGAACCTCCCAAATGGAGCACAGAGTTGCGATGGTCCAAAAAGCTAACACTCTGCTCTAACAGTGCTCTGTTAATTGTTACTAATTGATTTACTGCCAATATCTGCTTTCCCTGAGACCGCATCCCAAAGTTATGTGACTGATAACATCCTGGTACTGACTCATCCTGGTTCTGACTGACAATGTTTGCTTTCCTAAGGCTGCATTTCAGAGACAAGTGAGGAACAACATCCCTGATAGTGACTGGTTTAATGTGCACATCTGCACTTCAAGGCCGTGGGACCAGCAGCCTGTAACAGTGCCAACATCTGCATCTCAAGGCCAGACGACCGACAGTTCAAACTCCCTAAACTGCTTCTCGGAGCCCAATAAGCCTTGACTGGGGTTTTATAAGTGGCCTGCAAGAAAACAAAGGTCGGTGGTTTCTCTCTATCAAGTCAGCCACTGCCCCCCTTCTTTTTGTTTCTTTAATAAACCACCAGTTTATCACTCTATCAAAAAGATACCTGCACACGAATGTTTATCGCAGCATTGTTCACAATACCAAGAACGTGGAACCAACCATGCTGCCCATCAAAAGAGAACTGGATTAAAAAATGTGGTACATATACACGATGGAATACTACGCAGCCATAAAAAAGAACAAAATCATGAATTTCGCAGCAACCTGGATGGAGCTAGAGTCTGTAATACTGAGTGACCTCTCTCAGAAACAAAGATCCGAGTATCACATGTTCTCACTTATATAGTAGACCTTGATCATCCAATGCACTACCATGGGAAAATGACTGACAGTGGTGGGAAACTATGCAGGGGAAGGGGGATGGGACTAATGGTAGTAAACATCTGTCTAGAGACGGGGAGACACCTGTTATCAACAAGGGGGCCTGAAAGAAGCATATTTGTATACCTAACCCTTAACTGTACCCCACAATATCAAAATAAAAACTATTGATTTAAATAAATAAATAAATAAAAATAAACCACCAGTTTACTTTCTCAGCATACTTTACAGACACCTCAGCATCTTCTTCCACGTCTGTCGCAAGTCCCCTATCCTACATATCACTCTGGTGAGCATAAGCCTATCTCTGACACATCAGTCTCTTTCTCAGTTATGTACTTTGAAAACATGATTTCCTCTTCCCTAACATAAAATGTCTTAAAGTCTTAGTGAAAAAATTACTTCACTAAGTAAAATCCTAACTTTGGCAGAAGAATCCAGATCACCAAAATAAAAGTCCAAATCCGGGACAAAGAAGACAAAAAGATAATACAAAAAATCAATGAAATAAAAAGCTGGTTCTTTGAAAGGATAAACCAGATTGATGATCCCCTAGCTAGACTGACCAAGAAAAAAAGAGAAAAAGCCCAAATAAACTCAATCAGAAACACAAAAGATGAAGTCACAACTGACCCTGAAGAAATACAAAAGATTATCAAAGAATACTATGTACACTTGTATGGAAACAAACTTGAAAACCTAAAGGAAGTGGAGGACTTTCTGACATCACTCAACCTCCCCAGGTTGACACAAGAAAAAAATCAAGACCCTAAATAGACCAATAACAATCCAAGAAATTGACTATGTCATAAGAAAACTACCTACCAAAAAAAAAAGACCCAGACCAGATGGCTTTCCAGCAGAATTCTACAAAACATACAAGGAGGAACTGATACCAATCCTATTGTAAGTATTCCAGGTGATTGAGAAAGATGGAACTCTTCCCAAATCATTCTATGAAGCTAACATCACATTGATACCCAAGCCAGGTAAAGCTCCAACAAAGAAAGAGAACTACAGGCCAATATCCTTGATGAACATAGATGCTAAAATTCTCAACAAGATTCTAGCAAGCCAGATTCAACAACACATATCAAAAATCATCCACCATAACCAAGTAGGTTTCATCCCTGGGATGCAAGTTTGGCTCAACATTCATAAGACCATAAATGTAATTAAATACATCAACAGATGTAAAACCAAAAACCACATGATTATATCATTAGATGCAGAAAAAGCTTTTAATAAAATCCAGCACCACTTCTTAATAAAAATCCTTAAACATCTAGGCATAGATGGAACATACCTCAAAATAGTAAAAGCCATCTATAAGAAACCCACAGCCAGCATACAGACAGAAATTGAACCATTTCCACTGAAAACCGGAACAAGATAAGGATGCCTACTCTCACCCCTCCTGTTCAGCACAGTTTTGGAAGTTCTAACTAGAGCAATCAAAGAAGAGTAGGCAATCAGGGGTATCCAGATAGAAAAGGAAGAATTCAAGTTATCCCTCTTTGCAGATGACATGATTCTATACCTCAAAAACCCAAGAGAATCTGTCAAAAACTTCCTTGCACTGATAAAGGACTTCAGCAAAGTCTCAGGGTATAAAATAAATGTGCAAAAGACAATCACATTACTATACACTGATAATAGACAAACAGAAACCCAAATAAAAAGCACAATTCCATTCACAATAGTCAAAAAAAGAAAAAGAAAAAGAAATACCTTGGGTCTCCCTAACCAGAGATGTGAAAGACCTTTACAATCAAAACTACAAAACACTGCTCAAAGAAATCAAAGATGACACAATTAAGTGGAAAAATATTCCACGCCCATGAATTAGAAGAACCAACATTGTTAAGATGTCCATTCTACCTAAGGCAATCTACAGATTTAACACAATACCCATCAAATTACCAGCAACATTCTTCTCAGACCTGGAAACAACAATACAGTTATTCATATGGAAACATAAATAACCACAAATAGCCAAAACAATCCTCAGAAGAAAAAAAAAAGAAAATAAAAGAAAAAATAGCAGGAGGTATCATACTCCCAGACTTTAAACTTTATTATAAAGTTCCAACAATCAAAACAGCCTGGTATTGATACAAGAACAGGCATATAGACCAATGGAATAGAATTGAGATTCAATTTCTCAACCAACTCATCTTCGACAAAGCCTCCACCACCTACCACTGGGGAGAGGAGAACCTATTCAGTAAATGGTGCTGGGAAAACTGGCTGACCACATGCAGAAGATTGAAACAGGACCCCATCTATCCCCATATACAAAAATAAACTCGAAATGGATCATACACCTAAACATAAAACCTCAGACTATAAGAACCTTAGAAAAAACAGGAGATACTCTTATAGAAATTGGAACTGGCAACCAATTCCTGATCCAAACCCCAAGTGCCTATGCCATAAGAGATAAGATAGACAAATGGGACCTCATTAAACTGACAAACTTCTGCAAAGCCAAAGAAACCATCAAGAGAGCAGGGAGACTGCCCACAGACTGGGAAAAAATATCTGCCAACTCTATGTCTGACAAAGGCCTAACATCTAGGATCTACAAGGAACTCAAACATGCTGAAAAGAAAAAAACAAACAGTCACATTACAAAGTGGGTAAAAGATATAAGTAGACAATTTCAAAAGAAGACATACCAAGCAGCCAACACATACATGAAAAAATGTTCAGCCTCACTAGCCATCAAAGAAATGCAAATTAAAACTACACTGAGATATCACCTAACTCCATCCAGAATGGCCATCATCAATAATTCAAAAAATAACAGATGCTGGAGAGGATGTGGCGAAAAGGGAACATTTCTACACTGTTGGTGGGAGTGTAAACTAGTACAGCCTCTGTGGAAAACAGTGTGGTGATTCCTAAAACTTCTAAAAATCGACCTTCCATATGACCTCACAATCTCCCTACTGGGAATATACCAGGAAGAACACAAATCACTCTATAAAAAAGATACCTGCACACGTATGTTTACTGCAACAGTGTTCACAATAGCAAGAACATGGAACCAACTATACTGCCCATCAAAAGAGGACTGGATTTTTTTTAAATGTGGTACATATACACAATGGAATATTATGCAGGCATAAAGAAGAGCAAAATCATGAACTTTGCAGCAACCTGGATGGACTTAGCGTCTATAATACTGAGTGATTTTTCACAGAAACAAAGAACTGAGTGTCACATGTTCTCACTCATAAGTGGACCTTGAACAACTATCACAAGACTAAAAGGATTGACAGTCGCGTGAAACTTGGGGTGTGGGGGAACAGGGAGGTAGGATTGGCAGGAGTGGGAAACTGCCTGGGGAAGGGGAGCACACCTCATCAACAAGGGGACCTGCACGATGAATATTTGTATACCTAACCCTGAATTGTTCTCCACACATTTAAAATAAAATTAAAAATTACTTCATTTGAGACTCCTCTGAATCTCAGTAGAGTTAGTTATCTGCCATTATAGAACTTACTACCTTTGTAAAGTCTACAAATCATTCTGTTTCACTGCGTGGTCAGATTTTTGTAAAGCAGGGATGGAGGAGAGGGGCACATGATATCACTAAGGGTACCTGATCCTCAACCAGGGGAAGTGAGTACCAGTGAGAAGCCCAAACCACAGGTGTACCTAATCCTGACGTGTACCCCACATCTTTGAAATAAAACAAAGGGGGGAAAATGTAATAAATAAATGAAAGGTATATGCATATGTGTATTTAGCATTGCATTAAAATGTAACAAGTAATAAACACAAAAAAAACCTGCGAGAGTATAACTTGCACTAGTAAATTTGTTGAAAAACAAATTGGAGACCACTGCGCCAGATTCTGTAATTTTAACCACATACAAGGGGGAATACACACACACACACACACACACACACACACACACAAATGTAATTATCTTTAGAAGAGTGGGCTTCTTGCAGTACAGGCTTCCCCCACTAGGTAAGTGTTCTAGGAACCCATTGGCATTGTACCAGCTAGCATTGTTGCAAGAGGCTGCATTCAGCTTCAGTGAATTGTTTTGTGTTTTTTGTTTTGTTTTGTTTTTTGAGAGTCTTTCAATGCATTTGCCCATTTCATGGTGGTGATTTACAAGCCCACCTGCCCACACTGCATTGAGTGTTCAGCAGTTTTGGACCAAAAATGGCATGCCCCCCCTATGCCCCCCCTCCCTATTCACCCACTCTCACTCTGAGCAACTTTTTTTGTTTGTTTCCCCAGATTTAAAAAAAAAGTCCTAAAAGGGAAAGGTTTTGACAATGTGGAAGGGGTAAGACAAAAAACAGCAGAAGCACTATAAGGCATCAAAATGGATGAGCTCAAAACTGTTTTGAGCAGTGGAAAAAGTGTCCTGATGGGTGTATTGCATCCAACGGAGAGTATTTTGATGGTGACCAAAGTTTAAGCATGGAAGCAATTTTTCATAAATAAATGCCAGGTTTTTTGGGTCCCTCATACTTTTCAGAAAAAATAAAAACAATAATTGGGCATTATTCTAATAATTATAGACATTCCATAAAAGCAAAAATGATATTAGAAAAAGACAATACATACACAATGTTTACTGTTGTAAGTATGTTTTATTTCATATTATTAGTAGCATATTTTGTTTACTGCAGTTGTTACTACCTTTATTATTAGAAACCTGAATGCTTAGGTTTAAGATTATTAACAATTACCTTAATTGTTATAGCTTCATACTATTACTAGCTAATATATCAAGATAGGACATATATTTAGACAGGTCAAACATCATTAATAACAGTATGTAAAAATGCAGATTTCAGCCGGGCTCGGTAGCTCAGCCTGTAATCCCAGTGCTTTGGGAGGCTGAGGTGAGTGGACTGCCTGAGCCCGAGGGCTCGAGACACGCCTGGGCAACTTGGCAAGACCTCATCTCTACAATAAATCAAAAAAAAAAATAGCCGGGTGTGGTAGTGTGCACTTGTAGTTCCAGCTACTTGGAAGGCTGAGGCAGAAGGATCGCTAGAGTCCAGCAGGTCGAGGCTGCAGTGGCCGGAAGCATGCCACTGCACTCCAGTCTGGGTGACAGAATGAGACTCCAACTCAAAAAAAAAAAAAAAAAAATGCAGATTTTAAGTAATTGGATAATTCTTACTTTGGGGACTGACATCTCAGATTGGTTAGTCTTTTTTTAAAACTTGTAAGAGCTTCTTATTATTTATCATTTTCATATTACTCACTTATGTTTTCATGACTAGTATTAGTTTCTATCTAAATTTATCTTTCAGTAATAATTTTATACCCAACAACAATTTTTTAGAGTTAATTCAATTAATTAGGTACAGGTTGAGTTATCCGTTATCCAAAATGCTTGGGACTAGAAGTGTTTCTGATTTTTTCCAGATTTTGTACCATTTGTGTATATATATAATGAGATACCTTGGGGATGAGACCAAAATCTAAACACACAATTTATTTATGTTTCATATGCATTTTATAAAGAGAGCCTAAATGTAATTTTATGTGATATTTTTAATAACTTTGTCATAAAACAAAGTTTGTGTGCATTGAACCATCCAAAAGCAGAGTAATTGCTATCTCAGCCACACATGTGGACAACCTGCAGCTGTTTGGCATGACCACCATTCCTGACTCAATGTAGGTGCTACCAATAACCAACACTGTCTGACACCTATTCACACAAAAGGACTTTTTATTTCAGATTAGAACATATAGTTTATTTAGAAAGTAAATTAGAGAGAAAGAGAGAGAAGGTTGACCTCCCCAATTTAGGGAGGGGACCAAAGCCAGGAAACGTGGTAGCGGCCACAGCTCTAGGAGCGCATGGCCACACCAGAGTCAAGTAAGGCAAATGGCCACATGAAAGTACTCAGCAGTAAAAAAAAGACATTCCATGGAGGCAGTGAGCAAGTCACGTGTTCAGGTAACCAAAAGCATGGCTGCTTCCCCCAACACCAGCACCAACCATCAGACATCAGCAGCCACAGACAACGGTGGCTGCTTCGTGATCAACAGAGGCTTTAGCACCACAAATCTTTCCAATGTAATGTCATGTTTTTTCCTTAAATTTCAGCTTGTTGCTTATTCACAGTTTCCTGCCATTTCATTTCACTATGATAGGTCTTTGCTGGATTCATGATCAGCACACCATTGAGTGACACATGGCCATTGAGTCACCCTTTCAACACAATCAAGATTTTCATGTGCAGCTTCATGCAATATTACTCTATTATTAATTAATTTCTATTAATCACTCTCAGTAGAAAGCTTCAACAGTTCATCTTTGTGTTCTTCAAGTCCTCTGTAGTGGTCCAACACCACTCCCTTCTGTAAGATGTTTCACACTTCCACCATTGTTCAATTTCTCCAACAGCTTAACTTTTTGTTCTATAGATAAACATAAATGATTCTTGTTTTTTTATCACAGTCACCCATGGGGTATCTGCAGGTATTTTTAACATCTTCAATAATATCTTTACACTCAGAGCAAAGAATAAGCAAATAAATACCGTAAGTGGCACATGTATGCCTTGACTCCAAGGAGGCATCATGCTTTTGCACATCCAGCCTGAACTCACACCATTTTATTAACGTTTGTGAGCATGCTTGAATATGGGAGACTGCAGAAAAGATACATCACATATGGAGAGGGCTGGCAGAATTTATTTTTCCCCAAGAAGTGCACTCATTGTGTATTGTGAGCCTGCATTTTGATGGCGACCTGTCATACAAGGTCAGATGTGAAATTTTCCACTGTGGTGTCGTGTTGGCATTAAAAAATGTCAGATTTTGGAGCATTTCAGGTTTCAGATTTTCAGATTAAGGATGCTCAACCTGTATTTGTATTTTGTTTGTTTTTTTTGAATCAGAGTCTCACTCTGTCACCCAGGCTGGAGGGCAGTGGCACACTCAACGGCCACTGCAGCCTCGACCTGCTGGGCTTGGGTGATTCTTCCGCCTCAGCCTTCCAAGTAGCTGAACTACAAGCATGTACCACCATACCCGGATAACTTTCTTATTTATTGTAGAGATGAGATCTCGCCAGTTGCCCGGGCTATTCTCAAGCCCTGGGCTCAGGCAATCCTCTCGCCTCGGCCTCCCAAAATGCTGGGATTACAGGCTTGAGCCACGAAGCCCGATCTCAACCTGTATTTGTAAATTCCCTTAGTAGACATGCAAAAATCACAGTGTATCTCAATCACAGAAACTAAACAAGGGACTCTGTACTATTCACACAGCCACCCTGCAGAATTGCCACTTCCCTCTCAATGTGTTCAGTGAGCATTACATCACAGCACAGACGTCCTGAGCATATACGGAGACCTCCCAAAGGGAAGGCAATCATGGATGACTGCAAAAAGCAATTTCCAGATCTTCAACTTCTCTATGTACACTTCCCTAAAATTGACCTGGAAGTCACCTAAGTTGAGGTGTCTTACAAGTCTCCTTTCTCTCCTCCTCTTTCACGCATGCTTTTTTTCTCACTTTATAAAACAAATAACCCTCTTCCAACTTACTATGTTACATTTCCTTGGAGCCTGAAGATGGACAGGACAAAAAAAAGGACATCACTTTCCTGTTGAGAGACTGGATGACTTGAAAGACTAATTTAAAAAAATTTTTTTTTCAGTAATTAAGTGGTTTTTAATTATTTGACTTCAAAAACAATTGACGATATATCTATAAAGTAGTTAACTAAGCTACCATTAAAATATACTTTGGTGATAGATTGCTTGGTGATTGGGGGCATATAGCACAGAAAAAAAATTTTTTTAATTGTGTAACAAATTATAAAAGTATCACAGAAGTGTTCCCATTCACAGCTACTTCTATTTGAGTGAGGTTTTTCAGCACTCACATGAAGAACAAATGCTGGAATCCTGCCTCATTCTTGAAATAAGAAACATGGGTCAGGGAGCTTAAGATGGCAGCCGACAGGTCGTGCTGCAAGAATCTCCATGGAGGCAAGTGTCAAGAAAGATTCTCTGCATGAGTAGGCGGGCACTGGTGGGAGCCTGAGAGTCCGTCTGAGGGGTCAGGGGTGCATGCACCCGGGTCCCCCCTCTGAGAGCGACTGCAAGCCCCACCGCCCTAAAATTAGCGCGCAGCTCACAAGATCCATGCGCAGAAACTTCTGCGGCCTGCGATGCGCCTGAGAAAAGCCTGCTGAATCCAGCTGATTCCCAGCACCTGGCACCAGGCGCACACCATCACCTGTCACACCGCAGCCAATGGAGCGCAGGATCCGCTTACTGGAGAGAGAGCATCCCGAGAGGAGTCCAGGCCTGGTGAGGTGCCACACACCGAAGCCATGTTCCAGGCAGAGATTTGCACGGCCCCGCCCAGCTCTCCCACAACCCCCAACTTGTTGCCTAAGCAACATGGACACACCATCGCCCCAGGCGCTCCCTCACCCTTAAAGTAGGAGAGAGACTGCTCCGGGCGTTGCCTCACCTCACCGCTTCAGCACCTGGTAGGGAGCTGGAAGGGGCTGCAGACAGAGTCCAGAGATCCCATCAACTACTCAGGGCTTGATCGTAGTCCAGAGGAAAGATCCTGAGAGCACAAATTTCAGAGGGACCTGATGCGTCTGAGTTCCAGGCGCCACACCCCCTACCCTGATCCAGCCGTGGGACAAGAGATGTGGCCGGAAAAAGATGAGGAAGAACTCCAAAGCGATCAGTGGTGACTCCAGGGCTGGCCCAAACCTCCTCCTCCCCAGCAATCCTCTGAGCATCAGACCCCCACAGCGGGGCCACGACTGAGAGGGACAAGCCCAGGAGAGCCAGGACGTCAGTTGCAACAGGCGAGCTTCATTCTAGAATAGGCCTGGCTGGGGCACCCACCGCGAGGACATACCTGGGAAGAGACAATCCCGTACTCCCCACCGGAGGAGATTTCCCTGGCCGTGGGAGAGTGGGAGGGGAGGACTACAGCCCCGCCCACCTCCCCTGCCCCTCCTCCTTCCCTGCTCCAGACACCGAGGAGAGTGAAAGAAGTGGCTCTGCAGGAGAGACCTGATGAGAGGAACAATTGCAGAGCCTGCCACAAGAGGACAGGGGTTTTTTGGTCTTTGCTTTTGTTTTTTGTTTTGTTCTGTTTTGTTTTTTTGTAATTTTCAATTATTTTTTAATTTAAAAAAGTTTCTGACTGTTAGTTCAGCTATTTTAAAAAGCGAGACCTCCTCTCTACAATCAAGCAAAACATCAGCCGGGCGTGGTAGCGCATGCCTGGTAATTCCGGCTACTCGGAAGGCTGAGGTGGAAGGATGGCTGGAGCCCAGCAGGCGAGGCTGCGGTGGCCGGAAGTGGCCACTGCACTCCAGTCTGGGCGACACAGTGAGACTCCAACTCAAAAAAAAAAAAATTTTTTTTCTTTTGTGCACGAATGTGTATGTGAGGCCTTGACCTGCATCTCCTCCCCAATTTTTTTTTTCTTTTCGCTCTCCATTTATTTCTTCTTTTATTTGTCATTCTCTGCTTATGTGTGTATGTGAATGATTGAGTATTCATCTTTTGATTTTGTTGTTGGTTTTTGCTCTTTTGTTCTGGGTTATTTTTATATTCATTTTTTTATAGTTTAAGGGGTGTGTCAATATATGCAGAAGCTTCCACCTGAATCCCCCTTTTTTTCTTTTTTCTTATTCTCCCCCCTTCGGTCTTTTTACCTTTCTTCTCTATTCACTCCATAGGGCATTTGTGTGTGTGTTTAGTTTTCTTGGGGTTTTTTTGTTGTGGTGGTTTGTTTTCTTTCCCTTTGTTGTTATTCCAGATTGTTTTGTAGTGTATGGGGGTTTCTGCTTTGCATCGTCATATAGAGTGGTGATGGGGAGTGGATCTCAGGGAACACATATCATAATAAGTGAACATTTTAATTTGCAAGTAGCAACTGATTCCTAGCACCCCATCCCCCACTTTACTCAGATTTCAAAAACTACAAGAAAGCTTCCCATCTACCATCTGTTATGACTGAGTAAGTGAGAAGAAGTTATGCCAGCAAATTGAGTTTAATTAGTTATGAATTTATTAAATGTGCGGGCCAAGAGTAGGAACGAAAACTCTTGACAAATTGGTCCAGTTTGTGACAAGCTTTTATAGGTAAAATTTGCAGCATCAGCTACATAGCAACTTAGTGACCATAGCAACTATTAACTAGCAACTTGGCAACCAAAATGGGAATTTCAATTGTTAGGGAGCTTTGATTAATTTCATGTCAGGTAGGTATAGCCAGTGCCCAGAAAGTCCCTGGAGTTCTGCCATTAAGATATAGTTTAATGTAGTTACACAGAGACAACGAAGACATTATACGATGGAGTTACCTTGGTTAGGTCACTAACAGAATATAAGAACAAACTATGAACATGTCAAAGCATAACATTTGATTTCAGTTAACAAAGCATACAACCACATGGAGCTTATGACAAAGGAGTTCTGTAATGGTCAGCAGGCAACGATCAGCATAACGTGCCCAAAGAAGACAAAGCTGGGGGTCTGTGGTCATGGGAACATACTGTAATTACATGTAGGCATTGATTCTTAGGTCAGGCAGGTAACTAAGATGAAAGTTTTAAACAAAATGGAGTAAGTTGGTTAATATTATTATTTTGCTAGCAAACTAATTTTACTGAACTGATTCAGCTTATTTCACATCTTATTTCAAAGTAGAACAAATCCAGAGGCCAGATCAGGGAAGAATAGAGGACTGAGCCAACACCTGAGGGGAAAGCCTCTCTCACTGACACTGAATAATAGAACTAAAGAAAAAAACAAGACATCCATCACAAATGAGGAAAAGCCAAAGGAAGACCTCAGGGAGTTCCAAGTCTACCAAAGAAAAACTCCTGAGAAATCAGACCTTGGTGCCCAAACAGTGGAAGTCATCAATGACTGACCTCAGAATACGACAGGGATTAGGTTGGAAAAAGTGAATAAGACTCAAGAAAGACAAGATCAACACTGAAAGAACTTGTAACAGAGATTCTGGCAATAAAAATTTCATCCAGGAAATAAATAACAAGATGACAAGCATGGAAAGCAGAATTAATCCAGCTGAAGAAAGAATCTCAGAACTTAAAGACCAGAACATGGAATTAACCTGATCTGTAAAAAACATAGAAAGAAGATTCAGAAAGAAAGAACAAAGCCTACAAGAGACGTGTGATTATATCAAGAGGCCAAACTTATACCTGATTGGTATCCCAGAAGAAGAAAGGAAAAATGAGAACAACTTGGAACAAGTATTCCAGGAGGTAATCCAAGAAAACCTTCCCCATCTTACCAGAGATGAGACCAGTCAACCACAAGAGATTCAGAGAACCACCACAAGACATTAAACAAGAAGACCAACCCCTAGACACATAGTAATTCACCGACACAAGTAGGCACAAAAGAAAAAATCATAAAGGCAGCAAAAGAGAAAGGTCAGACTACCTACCAGGGAAAACCAATCAGAATAACTGCAGACCTATCAACAGAAACACTATAAGCAAGAAGAGACTGGAGCCCTGTATTCAAAGTCCTCAAAGAAAAACAATTTCAACCAAGAATTTCCTATCCAGCCAAGCTCAGCTTCATCAGTGATGGAGAATTAAAATCCTTCCCAGATATCCAATCCCTAAGAGATTGTGCAGCTTCCAGAGGAGCTCTACAGGAGACACTTAAAAAGGTATTAAGCACAGAAGAAAGAAAAAAAAAAAAAGAATGACTACACACTTCCCAAGAGAACAGCAGAGCACAGAATCAACAGAGAATACAGCGCAAAAAGAAACTTGAAAGCAAATGCATACATTAACCCCAAAGCCAAAAGAAAACTAGCAAACAAAGAAAACAACTTTATAAGAACCTCATGACAGGGATAAGCAATCACATGCCAATAATCAGCCTGAATGTGAATAGACTAAATCCACCACTGAAAAGACACAGAATAGGGGACTGGATAAGAAACCATGACGCTATTATTTGCTGCATCCAGGAGACTCATCTCACTACAAGGGACGCACATGGACTCAAAGTTAAAGAATGGAAAATGAGTTTACAGGCAAATGGATCACAAAAGAAGGCAGGAGTTGTGATCTTAATATCAGACAAAACAACCTTTAAGCTATCAAAAATTTAACAAGATGCAAAAGGACACTATATAATGATAAAAGTTTCAACCCATCAACAAGAAATATCCATCCTAAACATATATGCACCCAACACAGAAGCAACAGCATTTGTCAAGCAACTACTAAGGAAACTAAAAAAAAAGATATTGACTCTAACACTATTATAACAGGGGACTTGCATACCCCACTGACAGCCCTAGATAGATCATAGAGGGAAAAAATCAACAAGGAAATCCAGAACCTAAACTCGACACTTGACCAAATGGACTTAGTAGATAACTACAGATTATTCCACCCAGCAACCACAGAATATACATTCTACTCATCACCACATGGAACATCCTTGGCCATAAATCAAGCATAATCAAATTCCATATGGTTGAAATCTTGCCAAGTATTCTAAGACCACAGTGGAATAAAAATAAATATCAAAACTAACAACATTTTCCCAAAGCCCACAGAGACATGGACACTAAACAGCACGATGTTGAACAACTACTGGGTCAACACTGAAATCAAAGAAGAAATTGCAAGATTCCTGGAAACAAATGAAAATGAAGAAACATCTTACCAAAATCTCTGGGATGCCATGAAATCTTCTAAGAGGGGAATTTATATCTCTATGAGCACACATCAAGAAAATGGAAAGATAACAAGTAGAGAACCTAACAAATCACCTAAGGGAACTGGAAGGAGAAGACCACCAAAACCCAACTTTAGCAGAAGAATCCAAATCACAAAAATAAGAGCCCACATACGGGACATAGGAGGCAAAAATATCATAGAAACATCAACAAAACAAAAAGCTGGTTCTTTGAAAGAATTAGCAAGAATAACCAGGAAAAAGAGAGAAAAAGCCCAAATAAACACAATCAGAAATATAAAAGATCAAATCACAACTGACCCCGAAGAAATACAAAAGATTATCAGAGATTACTATGTGCACTCATATGGAAACAAACTTGATAACCTAGATGAAATGGAGGACTTTCTGACATCACACAACCTCCCCAGGTTAAAACAAGAAGACATTGAGACACTAAATATACCAATAACAACCCAGGAAATTGACTATGTCATACAAAAACTACCTACAAAAAAAAACCCTGGACTGGAGGACTTTCCACAGAATTCTACAAAACGTACAAGGAGGAGCTGATACCAATCTTATTGAAAGTATTCCAGGCAATTGAGAAAGATGGAATTCTCCCCAAATCAGTTTATGAAGCTAACATTACACTGATACCCAAACCGGGTAAAGATCCAACAAAGAGAGAGAACTACAGGTCAATATCTCTTATGAACATAGGTGCAAAAATCCTCAACAAGATTCTAGCAAATCAGAACCAAAAACACTCTCAAAAATCATCTACCATGACCAAATAGGCTTCATCCCCAGGATGTAGGGCTGGTTCAACATTCACAAGACCATAAATGTCATTAAATACATCAACAGATGTAAAAACAAGAACCACATGATTATCTCATTAGATGCAGAAAAAAGCTTTTGATAAAATCTAGCATCCCTTCTTGATAAAAAAACACTCAAAACACCTAGGTATAGAAGGAACATAACTCAAAATAGTAAGTGCCATCTATGATAAACCCACAGCTAACATATTACTAAATGGACAGAAACTAGAAACATTTCCCCTGAAAACTGGAACAAGACAAGGTTGCCCACTCTCACCCCTCTTGTTCAACATTGTATTGGAAGTCCTAGCTCAGGCAATTAGATAAGCGAAGGATATCAGGGGTATCCAAAAAAGAAAAGAGAAAGTCAAGATATCCCTCTTTGTTGATGATATGATCCTATACCTTGAAAACCCAAGAGAATCTGTCAAAAGCTGCTTGCACTGATAAAGGACTTTGGCAAAGTCTCGGGGTACAAAATAAATGTGTAAAAGACAGTTGCATTCCTATACACCAACAACAAGCAAGCAGAGACCCAAATAAAAAGCACAATCCCATTCACATAGCCACAAAAAAAATGAAATACCTTGGCATCTTCCTAACCAGAGAAGTGAAAGACCTTTACAATGAGAATTACAAAACGCTGCTCAAAGAAATCCAAGAAGACACAAACAAATGGAAAAATTTTCCATGTTCATGGATAGGAAGAATCAACGTTGTTAAAGATGTCCATCCTACCAAAGGCAATCTACAGATTCAACGCCAATATCCATTAAGTTACTAACATCATTCTTCTCAGACCTGGAAATGACAATACAGAAATTCATGTGGAAACATAAATGATCACGAATAGCTAAAACAATCCTTAGCAAAAGAAACAAAGCAGGAGGTATCACAATTCCAGACTTCAAACTTTACTATAAGGCTACAGTAATCAAAACAGCCTAGCATTGGTACAAGAATAGGTACGTAGACCAATGGAACAGGATAGAGATTCCAGAAGCAAAGCCTCAATTTCTCAACCAACTCATCTTTGACAAAGCCTCCTCCAACAACCACTTGGGAGAGGAGAACCTATTCAGTAAACGGTGCTGGGAAAACAGGCTGACCACATGCAGAAGATTGAAACAGGACCCCTGCCTATCACCATACACAAAAATTAACTCTAAATGGATCAAAGACCTAAACATAAAACCTCAAACTATAAGAATCTTAGAAAATGCAGGAGACACCCTTATGGAAATTGGAACTGGGAACCAATTCCTATTCAGAGCCTTAAAGGTCAATACCTTAAGAAATAAGATAGACAAGTGGGACCTCATCAAATTAACGAGCTTCTGCAAAGCAGAAGAAACCATCAAGAGAGCAGGGAGACAGCCCACAGAATGGGAAAAAATATTTGTTTATTCCAACTGTTTATCTGACAAAGGCCTAACATCTAGGATCTACAAGGAACTCAAACGTACTAATAGAAGAAAAAAACAAAAAAACAGCCCCTTTAAAAAGTGGACAAAAGACATGAATAGATACTTCTCAAAAGAAGAGATATGGGCAGCCAACAGACACATGAAAAAGTGCTCAGCCTCACTCATCATCAGAGAAATGCAAGTCAAAACCACATTGAGATACCACCTAACCCCTGTAAGAATGGTCATCATTAATAAAACAAACAACAACAGATGCTGGCGAGTATGTGGAGAAAAAGGAATGCTTCTACACTGCTGGTGGGAATGCAAACTAGTACAACCTCTTTGGAAGACAGTGTGGCAATTCCTGAAAGAACTAGAAATTGACCTTCCATATGACCCAGCAATTCCCCTATTGGGAATATACCCAGAGGCACTCAAATTACTCTACAAAAAAGATACCTGCACATGTATGTTTGTTGCAGCTCTATTCACAATCGCAAAAACATGGAACCAACCATGCTGCCCATCAAAGCTGGACTGAATGTTTAAAATGTGGTACATATACACAATGGAATATTATGCAGCCATAAAGAAGAACAAATATATGAAATTTGCAGCAATTTGGATGGATTTGGAGTTGATCATACTCAGTGATTTATCATAGAAACAAAGAACAGAGTTCCATATGTTCTCACTCATAAATGGATCTTGAACAATTATACTGCTATAAGAAAGCAATTGGCAGTAGCAGGAAACTGTCAGGGGATAGTTGTGATTGGCAGTTGAGGGAAACTGCTGGGGGAGGAAGGGGCATATCTCATTAACAAGAGTATCTGCATGATCAATCTTTATATACCTAACTCTGAATTGTACCCCACATCTTTACAATAAAAATTTTTAAAAAAGAAACATGCATTCATTGTTATGAGGACTATTTAAAAAGAAATTGACTCCATTCATCTCATTAAGGTATGAATTTCCAATGTAATATTAACTTATTTTGGGTAGTTACTTATAAAAATGCATATTATATTTAGGTTGCTGTAATCAATAGGAAATAAATATTAATGAAACTATATATTATTTTAGTTGAGAAGTGTCATAGAGTGACTACATGATAAAAAATAAATTTAAAGTATGTGAGGAAATGTGGGGAAAAAATTGAGTCCAAGCGAAAAAGAACTATGCAAAATTTCAAATCCTTAAGTAGAAAATCTATTCCTAATTTGTTTTTACCTTGACAACCATGGATATGAAAAGACTCTGGTGTTCATGTTCTATTTCATACAACTGGAAGAATGATGCAAGAGTTTTTATTTTAACACAGCAACATTTACTTGAAACTAGAAACAATATCATTAGAAGTTATTTAAATCTAGGATTTTGAAAAAGCATGTGTCCACTTAAAGTGTACACAGCACATACAGCTTTCCAAAATTATTCTAAGGGACATAGGCCTATCTCACATGACAGAACTACCTGATTCAGGAATAAAATGGAGTTGAGACACCAGCATTAGTGCAAAAAACTCCAACGGAATAGCAAATGTCATAAAACCTACCTGAACTCTAGTCAGATTCGAGTCATTCCAGCCAAAAATTGCCCCATCTCCATCCCTAGGTTTTCCTCACTTTAGTCAATCTCAGCGGATAGTCAGCTTTCCTACAGAATGTAATCCCCATGTCTTTCACCTGCTTAAAAATCACAGATGACATTCCAATGCCATGAAACCAAACCTAACTTTCTCAGTTAGCATTTCAGGCTTTCCAAAATTCAAATAAACTCCCAGCTTCATCCATCTGACTCACTTTCCTGCCACTCATACTCAGTTGTCATCACCTTGAGTTACCCGATTCCTCACCACATGAACACTACACAGTAGTGGAGAAAAAAGATGCTCCATTTAATAGCAGGCTCTACTGTCAGGCCCCTTATATTTGAATCTTGCCTCTGACTTATTAAAAGTGTGAGACCCATGGCAATTTACTTTTCTCTCCGTCAGTTTTCCCATTTACAAAATGATGCTAATCGTATTATCTGTTTCATAAAGTTATAACATTTTTATATCCTTTTTATAACCACATACACCCACCCACCCCACATCAATAAGCAAACATACACATCCTGTTGCCTGAAATTACTTCTCCTCTTACAGAACTTTTGGGTGGGCAGAGTTTCCTGGTAAGCGTGTTTTAGGACAGTGCAAATTCAGAGCACAGACTATGATGCAAAGTAGAGTGTTCCCATAAAAAATGATAGAAGATAAAGTAAAATGGTGAAAGGCAGTACATTTACCAGGCTCTAGGAAGTACAACAACTTTAAGCACAAACACAATAAGAGAGAAAAACTATTTTAGGGACACTGTGTAAAAGATGTATTGTTTAAATGTAAAAATCAAAGGATTTTAGTAAAAATTGTGTTAAATGAAAACTATTTTAAAATGGACATGATATGGACAAAAATGATATGTTTGGGGAAAACACAATTCTAAATTATATAATTAATATAATAACAGCTATTTAAATATACTATACAGTAATACTCAAAGCAAACATGATTGGATGAAAATATTCATAAATATTAACCGTGATTAACTATGGATATTATAATTGAGTAATTTTAAATTTTAACTTAATGTTTACCTGTGTCCTTTTTCTATGATGCATACATATTTAGCTAGAAGAAAATATTGTCTAAAAATTGTATCATACTTAATATGTTCTTAAGGAATCAACTATGTAGAAGTAGACATTTTAAAACAGATGTCACAAAATATGATTGCCTCTCATGTAATCTATATTAGTAGGTATTTAACTTTATCCATTTGGAGATCTGTAAGTTATCTATGTATTAGCTGTATTTTCTTTGTGCCAATGTGGGTTAGAAAAGTATTCCTGAAGTGCTAGTTTTCTACAAATCTGTTGCTATCTTTAGACAATAGTCCAAGTATATATATGAAAAAATAAATATATATTAATATATGAAACCTCAAGCTTACCTTTCCTGGTTGGCTTACAGAGTATGGAAAAGGCCTCTTACAAGAAAACTGGCAAAAGCAAGATTAGAAGGTTCATGATGATGCAAATGAGATACAAGTCCAGCAAACCCCATCAGATTTCCTGCTTAATCTAAATAGACCTAAAGGACAAAAAACAATTTATTAGTTCCTCCCAACTTGCCACATAATTAATAAGTAACTTATTACGGGTTTAAAATTGTATTAATTCCAATATAAGAAAGATTGAGCCAGGCGCAGTGGCTCAAGCCTGTAATTCCAGCACTCCCAAGGCGAGAGGACTGCCTGAGCCCAGGGGTTTGAGACCAGCCGGGGCAACTTAGTGAGACCTCGTCTCTACAATAAATCAAAAAAAATTAGCCGGGCATGGTAGCTCTAACCATAGTTCTGGCTACTTGGAAGGCTGAGGTGGAAGGATGATTGGAGCTCAGCGGGTCGACGCTGGGGTGGCCATTAGTGTGCCACTGCACTCCAGCCTGGGTGATGGAGTGAGACTCCAACTCAAAAAAAAAAAAAAAAAAAATGAAAGATTGATAACTATTACCTGGCCCAATTTGATAATTATATCATTTATAAATAATATTAACCATTGGATATAATCTTCTAAAGATGGTGATTAGTTCAGTATAGAAAGAAATCTAGACAGTAGCAATCGTCTTTCACAAAAAAGCAAAATGTAATCCCCTTTCCTCTTTCACCAGCGGAGAAAACAATAAGTTTTAACATCTCCATGCCTCTGGGTTGTTTGAAAGACAGCAATGAATGCTTTAGCACTGACATTACCTATAAATAAAAAGTACTTCTATTCACACAATGTTAAGTACTATGAATACACTTACAAATAAGATAGACACGAACCACATCTAGTATCGGTATACTAGATACCAGCAATATGTAAGATTCAACCTGATTTCTTATTACTTGTCCTACATGGCATCTCCTTCTTAAAATAGAGCAAAGAAAATAGAATTGTCAAAAATGAAACATATTGCCAAGCAGTCTGATAATAAACACCACTCAAGTTTAAGAGCTTATAGCTCTTGAATTGTTCTGGGAAAGAGAGAGAGAGAGAGAGAGAGAGATTATCCCATGTCCTGCAGTATTGTTGCAAAAGCAATGGAACTATGTTGATTTAAACCAAAATAATAAAAATATTGCTTTGGTTTCCAGTGTAAAACAGCATCGAAACAAACATATCCTTCAACTTCTCACTAAAATGTCCATAAAACTCCCATTTAAAAAATGTGTAGCATCACCAAAATTTAGCTCAGCTACCTTTAGGCCTGAGAATGTAAAGAACCTAGAAAGAATCTCTATTTACTCTGAAGCCAATGGTCAGATAAAAAGAAGGGAGGGAGGGAAGGAGGGAGAGAAGGAGGAAGGGAAGGGAAAGGAGGTGTACTCTCCATCTCCTTAATTTTGAGGGCACCAAAAGCAGCCTTTTTCATAATCTTGCTTGTGCTACATTGAGTCAGAAATGGCAACAGTCAGAAAACAGCAGAGGAGCAGAGGGTGAGGGACTCATGGTAGTTCACTGTAACTGCAGAGATGTAGACACCATAATTAAAGTCTTACAAGATAGTAAGAATCCTTGTGCCATTGTATACTGTACTTTATGCTGACAACATTCTTATGATCAGTGGTCAATAAGACCGGCAGAAGTAGAAAAAATGACTTTTCAGAACAGGATTGATGAAGATCTGCTAAATATTGACATCTGGATCAAAAAGTATTCATTCGGTCTCAGATTTGCAAGGGTATTTGAACAGCATTTAAGTAGATAGAGTGAAACCAGGAGGAATTTCATACACCCTACTGCTTGGCAAACCACCAGATTTGGATAGATGTATCTTCATTCAAAAGTGAGAAAAGGCTAGGTGCGTTGCCTCAAGCCTGTCATCCCAGCACTTTGGGAGGCCGAGATGAGGGAACTGCCTGAGCCCACAGGTTCGAGACCAGCCCGGGCAACTTAGAAAGACCTCATGTTTACAACAAATCAAAAAATTAGCCAGACGTGGTAGCACATGCCTGTAGTTCCGGTTACTTGAGAGGCTGAGGCAGAAGGATCACCTGAGCCTAGTAGGTCGAGGCTGTGGTGGCCATGAGCATGCTACTGCACTCCAGCCTGGCTGACAGAGTAAGACACCAACTCAAAAAAAAAAAAGAGAGAGAAAACATAAAATCCCACAACAGATCAATTATTTTTAAGCAAATTGATCATTTTCCTAAAATTACTCAGTCATGCTACCAATACTTATTGAATGTTACACCAGAAAATAAGACAAATAAATATCACCGACCTTAGGGTGCTTACATTCTTTTCATTTTTTTTTATTTTTTTATTTTAATGTAAAGATGTGGGATTCAATTGAGGGTTAGGTATACAAACATTGATCATGCAAGTACCCCTGTTAATGAGGTATGCCCCTCCCTGCGCAGGGTGCTTACACTCTAATGGGAAATATGGAGAAAATAAATAAAATCATAATAGAGGTAAGAAGATAGAAAAAAAAATAGATGACAAATGATAGATAGATGGTAGATAGATGTGATGCCATGCAAGAATGATTAGTGCTGTGTATAGCTGAGTAAGGAACATTACAATGCTTCAGACAAGGGACACATTTACAATTTTGAAGGCAAGGTGTGGAGAGGCTTCACTGAGCATAATGTTAAACAAAGAACTGAAGGAGGTGAGGGAGTGAGGCCATGCATGTTGTTATGACCAGAGTGTGAGGAGGTAGATTGCCATTACGCGGAGAATTTAATTAAGAGTCCTTCATTTATCCCAGCGACCAAGAGTGGACTATTGTCCTAAAGGGCTTTTGGTCCCAAGTGAAGCAGGCTGTGGGCTTATAAAGGCAAAACTACAAGGATACATAGCAACTTAGCAACCATAAACTAGCAACTTAGCAACCAAAATGGGAACTTTTGATTGTTAGAGAGTTTTGATTAACTTTATGTCCCAGGTACAGCCAGTGATCGGAACAATTAGGGCGGTTACATGGAGACAAGGTGGAAGGACTACTATACAATGGAATTACCTTGGTTAGGTACTAACAAAATATAGGCTTATAATCTGAGAATGTAACAATGGAGTTTGCAAGGCATAGTATTTGAGTTTAGTTAACAAAGCACACAATTCCATGGAGCTTGTGGCTAGGGAGTTTCCAAACGGTCAGGAAAAACGGTTTATGGGAAACAGGAATGTGGGTCTGTGAGTACAAGAAACTTATTTTAGTTACACATGAGGCGGGGACTATATCTGGGTAGCAAGCAGTTAAGATGGAGGATTTTTAACAACAGTGCAGTTACTTATATTAAGCAAGCTATTACAGGCTATTGTAAGTTTTACAGACATTTCAAAGTGTCTGAGAGAAGAACTTAGAAGTAGTAGACATGGAAAGAGCCATGTCTTCAGACTAGAATGTGCCTGGAGCGTTCACAGAGTGGGTAGCAGACCATGCAGGAGAGAGGGAGAAGGAGATCAACAAGTCAATCAGAGACTAGATTGTATAAACTCCATAGACTTTGAAAAGGATACTGGTTTTTATTCTTTGAGAGAGAGAAGGAAGAGCATGCACTGGCCTACCAAAGTTGGTTCTTGTATGCAGCCAAAAAATGGTTTTGAAAAAGTATCTGTCATCCTTAATGGATGCCAAATAATATGGACTCTTGAGTCAAGTTACATCAACAAACAGTATATAGACAATAGAAACTGACATTTTAAAAAATAATACATTATTACGATATGAAAGGGTGATGGATGAACTTAAAGTCCAGTAATGGCAAAAATGACACTTCGAAGAACTGCCTCAGTGTTGTGAAGATAAATGCTATGTTTTCTCATAACAAAGAAAAAGATAGCAATGGAGAACAGAAAAAGCCATTTCCATTTAAAAATTATAACTTTTCCTGAAAACGCAAATGAATAATTAAAACAGAAGCAAATAACAAAGATAAAATTTGAGAAATTTTTTCTCAGTGTGAAAAATACCTGAGCATTGCACAACAGTATGAAAGTACTTAACACTACTGAACTTCACCCTTAAAATGATTAAAATGGTAAATTTTTTATAATGTGCATTTCACTACAATAAAAAAAATCTGAGCATGAAGATTGAAAGGTCTCACATAATAACTAAAACATCAATTTTGAAAAGAACACACAAAACAGAAAATCCTGCGAAAAACCTTTTGAAATGGAATAAGAAAAAGATTCATATAATTACAATGGCAGAAAAAAATCAATCAACTGCAAGAGAACAGAAACTAACATGGCTCCTCTAACAAGACTCCAAAGGTGTCTGTTCTTGTGTAACATAAGTCCAAAAGTCAATGAAGCAACCTTGATGTGGTGACTAAAGAGCATATTGCAAGAATTTTATGACTACAGTTGAGCGTTACATGTGAGAAGGTTACAGATAAGTCTTCTCGATTATGCCAAGACAAAAAGAAAAAGAAAAAAAAAGAACCACCCTGATAACTTTCACGAAAAAATATTGAACCTTGTTTGAAAATGTGCTGGTGTAAGTATGCTCTTTGTGGGATTCCACCATGGCTTCCTGTGGCCAGGGCCAGAGAGTTCAGAAGGTGATGGTGCAGCCTATCAACCTCATCTTCAGATACAAGCAAAACAGATCCGGGATTCAGGTTTGGCTTCATGAGCAAGTGAATATGCAGAGAGAGGTCTGCATCACTGGCTTTGATGAGTACATGAACCTTGTATTAGATGGTGCAGAAGAGATTCGTTCTAAAACAAAGTCAAGAAAACATCTGGGTCAGATCATGCTAAAAGGAGATAATATTACCCTGCTACAGTGTCTCCAACTAGACATGATCAATGAAGTGACAAATTGTTGAGAAGGCAATATAGTTTTTTTTTAAGGTGTCCTTTGTTTGGAGTATAGTTCTAAAACATTTATTCATAATGTTTTGATCACCTTTATGTTATTACAAGATGACAATACATGTTGTAGGATTGCTTTTATCAAAAAAGAAAGGAAGGGAGGAAGGGAGGAGGGAGGGGGAGAGAGAGAGAGAGAGAGAGAGAGAAGGAAGAAAGAAAGAAAGAAAGAAAGAAAGAAAATGTATTTCTCTCTATTGAGAGGTAAAATTAAGAACTCAAGACTGGGGAAGTTGTGGTCTAAAGTTATGTATGTCTGCTGTATAGGACTAGCCAACTCTTTATGAGAACAAGAAGAATCCTTACCTCAGAGAATAGTATCTGATTTACAGGGGCACCCTAATCAATATCTAAAATCAGGGAAGAATAAGTCCCTTTTAACAGTGCATCTTCATAAAAATGAAAATCGAATTATTTATGAGTCTTAACCCTCTCAATCTGCGATTGGACACAAAACACCTGAGCAGCACACATCAGGAAATGTTTACAACCATATTTTGAAATCTAATTACCCATAACTATGTCCCTGTTTAAAAGCCAAATGCACACCCATGCCTAGAAACATGACTGGAAAAAAAGTACCAAAATGATAATTTTTAGGTAGTGGAACTAAGTATGGGTACTTTTTTTTCACTCAACATTCTACTTTTCCCAAACACTCCTTTTTTCTCTCCCCACCCCCTCCCCATCTTCCCAAGCCCAGACTCCAGCCACCATGTGCCCTCAATGCCCATCTGAAGAATAGGGAAGCCCTTGATGCCCAGGTCTGGCTGTGGGAACCCACCGCAGCTCTGCCTTGGGGGACCAGGTCCTCAACACATCGAGCGTCCCTTCCATTTCCTCCACCTGGCCAAGCAGCCCCCATCCCTCCCTCGATGAGAGGGGGCTGCAGTGGGTGTAGGTGAAGGGGATGACGGTCCAGGAACCCAGAGGCCTTACAACCCGCTCCCCTGCTCCCTCCTCGCACTGACATGGCTGCACTTCCCGGGGAGAATGAAAACGACCCACCGTGGATACCCTTGGAGACTAGTTCCGCCCCAGGAATGCTCAGTTTCTTCTTTCCACCCTCCCCATCCAGCTAGAGACAGCAGCCAGACGGGGGTCAGGGGGAGAGTCCCCAGTCCCCGTTACCCTTGCCTCCAACCCTGATGCTAGCCTGCCACTGGGTAGGGCGCCTCCCCGAATATTCTTTAATAAACTCGGGTTACTTTTTATGAAACATAAACTTTTTTTATTACAAAATCATAAAAACAAACCTTGAGTTTCTAAATGGTAGTCACAGGGATCTAACCCAGATCTTTTCTAATTCATAGTCTGAACCCTCGGCTACGACAGGACAGTGCCTCTCACATGAGAACAGTAACACTGGGTGATTCCCAGTGCCCATCCAGCCAAATTATATGTCCAATAGTGAAAAGAAACAAAACTAATTATTCTCCTCCTTAGCAGAATTCTAAGTCCCAATTATACAGACTTCTAAAAGCAGAACAGCAGACCTGACTCCCGCCAGGCCAGTGATGGAGACTGAGCCTCAGACTGCGTAATGCAGGGTACCTTTGCCTCTGGGTCACCTCCCTTGGAAGCCAGCAGCATGAGTCACAGGACCAAGGTAAGACTGAGAGGGGACTGTCCTCTTGGCTTGGGAGTGTTAGATGTATGAGTCTTCCTATTTGGGGTAATGGAATCTCAAAGAAATATACATCTCCCATCAGGTCTTGACCTCGTCTTCCAGCCCAACCAGACATCTGGAAACAGCACAGAATCAGTGTGAAACTTCTCTAAATGCATTTACTATCATATGGTAAGAATTGAGCCTTTTACAGGGGTTTGGAGCAAGAAAGTTGTGCATATGTCCAACTATTAATTAACTGACACTAATATCCAACTACGTAGTGCTTAGGAAATTTACTATGACTAAGACAGGGCTGAAAATAAGATATTTGTCATTTTTATGTACTTATTTCATTATTATGTACTTAGATTAGATTGTGCTATGGCATGGGGAATGTAAGAAAATTGCCCACAGAGAAACAGCCAGAAAGTAGAGGATCCAGGACTCAAACCCTTACATTTTGATTACCAAGTCCATCATCCCAAATATCCAAATACCCCAGCTCCAGAGTCCTGAATAACAGAGCCCCGACGATGAGACAGGAGGAGAGTTCATACACAGTGTAGCAGCAGGGGTGGGAATAAAGCAGACAGGGGAAGGCGAAGTGGTGGGAAATTACCAGGATGTTATACTGGCCTATGAGGAGAATAAAAAGTGTTTGGGGAACACTTGTCCTAAAAACTTGAATGTTGGCTGACATAACAAAATCTGATGCTGCCAGCAGAAATATTCATTAAATATTTCTGAGTCGGAAAACTAGATGAAGACAAACTGTGCTGCGTGCAGGACACAGTTGAATAAGGAGAATCAACCATCTGGGAAACTGCTGGGAGCCTGCACGATGGAAGATGGTGGGTACCGAAACTGTAAGGCAAAAAGCAAAATGCCACTACCGGAGAGTAACGAAGTGGGCTTGTTAGCAGATTGTGTGTCAGCAGCAAAGAATAGGAAAGTATCAAGTTAACCCCAGAGTACAAAATCTTGTGCACAGGAAATGCATACTGAGCACCTTCAATGTGTATCTTTCTTACAAATTACTTTATTTAATTCTTGAAAACATCATGGAATATCGATTACCACCCATAATCTGGAGGTAGAAAAGGAGAATCAGGCAGCTCAGATACTTCATTCAAGGTCACATATCTGGCTAGAGGGTTTCACAAAATCCGAAACTCATGTGCTATTCCATGGCAAAAAGTGACAGTCAGACATGAATGAATGCCCGTGTGTATTATCATGAATAGCAGAATGTTTGTAAACTAAAGGTTAGCTTTTTCTTACTATGTTAGGGTCATATTTTAACAATACAACATGCAAGTTTTTACATGTTGAACTATCAATCTATAATTTAAAGCATCCAGATTGACTGAATTTTGAGCAAAAACCACAGATTTATAAAGCCTGTTGATTCCTAAAACAGGTGTTCTAGTAGCTGCCACTACCTAGAAAGAGAATAAAACAATTACTTCCTAAAAGTATTTCCTGCCATATAGTTGCTAAAAAACTCTTTGACTTTCGATTAAACCACAGTAGGAAAGCTAGAGAAACTAGGTACATTGGTATTCCTGCTAATTCACAAAAACACAAAACATGTCCCTAAATGCACCGTTTGCTTTGTACAGGATGTTCTTTCCTTTTCATTTGTCTGGCTTCTTCAATTGTCTGCTCAAATGTCACAGAGGAATTTCTAGATGACCACATGTGAAACTACCATGCCTTTCATCATTCTCTCTCTTTGTCCTACATCATTTTTCTTCATAGCATTATTGACTACCACAATAATACTTCTTTTTTGTTTTTTTGAGTTGGAGTCTTACTCTGTCACCCAGACTGGAGTGCAGTGGCACGCTCCCAGCCACCACAGCCCCAACCTGCTGGGCTCTGGCGATCCTTCCGCCTCAGCCTTCCAAGTTGCCAGAATTACAGGCACGCACTACCACGCCTGGCTAATTTTCTATTTATTGTAGAGATGAGGTTTCGCCATGTTGGCCGGGAGGATCTTGAACCCGCGGGCTCAGGCAATCCACTCACCTCGGCCTCCCAAAGCGCTGGGATTACAGGCTGAGCTACTGAGCCCAGCCAATAATACTTCTTATATACTCACTTGTCCCATACCAGACTCCAAGCACTATCGGCCATTGTATCTTCAGCACCAAGGAGAGTAATTGCCACCTGATAGGTATTCAGTAAATATTTTTAATTAAATTACTAGCCTGGGCGCAGTGACTCAAGCCTATAATCCCAGCAATTTGGGAGGCCGAGGCAAGAGGATTGTCTGAGCTCAGAAGTTCAAGATCAGTCTGGGCAAATTGGTGAGACCTCATTTCTATAATAAATCAAAAAACAAGCTGGGTGCGGTAGCATGCACCTGTAGTTCCAGCTACTTGGAAGGCTGAGGCAGAAGGATCGCCTGAGCCCAGCAGGTCGAGGCTGTAGTGGTCATGAGTGTGCCACTGCACTCCAGCCTGGGCAACAGAGTGAGACTCAAACTCAAAAGGATAAAAAATAATAAAATGAAAAATAAATTACTAGACACAAAATATTTTATGATTGAGTAGCAACACTTTTACAAGCCTACTTCTGGGCAATTACCTACTTTGTAAACCAAAATGTGTTGAGATTATATCTGTGAAAACAACACACTGTAGTAATAAAAGACAAATAAAGTTGTGCTTTTCAGCTGGAAATAATAGGTACTGGGCACTCCAAAAGAGAGTGAGAATTGAAAGATTACCTATTGGGTACAACATTCAATATTTGGGTGACAATCTCACTAGACGCCCAATTCCCACCATCATGCAGAATACCCACATAACAAACACACACACGGACCTGCTTATTCTAAAAAAATTTAATAATAAAAAGACTATTTAACACTTAAAATGTTCCTCCTTTCTTCCCTGAATTGTACTGATAACTGGCCAGGAAAGGAATAGGACAAACATTAAAGTTTACTCAGATAATCCGTCTTTTTTGCCCATCTTTCATATAATGCTGAGTATTTACAATTTTCCTTTCTTATTATACTGATTATTATATTTGTCATGATTGGCGCTAGTGTTTAAGTATATGAAGTGATTTTCTCTAATCATTCTGTAAGCGAAATCTACATATCTGTAAAAAAGCAACATGCCATTTATTGACTGTTTATTTAAAGTTTTAAAATAAGAACAAAAGTAGAGAAAGTAGGAACATTAAATTTAGAAAATAACAAGGATAAATATCTTTTTAAAAAATACATTCTCCATAATAGTGCTTCACTATTTCCATAGCCCCATTTCCAAAGTGATCTAGTTATTCATTCATTAACCTAATAGTAATCAAGTGAGTACTGTTTAACAGACACGTTTTTAGACACAGGACATGTGCCTTTCTTCAATTCATAAACATGTAGAAAATTTTCCCTTTGATAAATAGCCTCTAAAATAAATAAATAAATTGTTAAGAGTTAAAAGAAAAACTAGCCAAAGTTGTTAATGATATATCTTGTTTTTTCCAGGTAATAGAATTACGATTTAACTCTGATGTCAGATTTTCCTCAGCATTTACTTTAAGATTAAAAAGTGCTACCTATTCTCTCAGTATCTCTCTCTCACTCTTGCTCTCTCTCTCTTTCTCTGTCTCTCACACACACTCACACATGAATGTAATGTATGTCATACAAAGTTGAATACAAATTATTTTTAGAAATCAGGACCTATTTTTAAATAATGGCTCAAGATCCAGATCTACTAGGAAATTCATAAACCCTCCTTGTGAATGTATCCAGACTATCCCCATGCACCTCATAGGACACGTTCCACAAAACATAACAGGGGTTTGGCTTGAAAGTTATTTAAGTTAATCTCCCTCTTGGCCGTTATCAAATGACAGGAGAGTGAACATTCAGGAGTGACACATCTGCTGAGGCAGGTAGTGGACCCTGAAGAAGCAATGTATTCTTGCTCTAATTCCAGGTATAACATTAGGAAAAGATCTGACTAAAACTCCATTATAAATGTCCTCCCAGACTGGATTTTTTTTAAATGTGGTACATATACACAATGGAATATTACACAGTCATAAAAAAGGACAAAATCATGAACTTCACAGCAGCCTGGATGAACTCAGAATCCATGATATTGAGTAATCTATCACAGAAACAAAGAACTGAGTATCATATGTTCTCACTCATAAGCGGACCTTGAACAATTATCATAATACTATAAGAACAGGATTGGCAGTAGTGGGAAACTGCCAGGGAAAAGGGGGGGTGGGGTTGACAGTTGAGGGAAACTGCTAGGGGAGAGAAGGGCACACTTCATCAACAAGGGTACCTGCATAATGAACATTTGTATACCTAACCCTGAATTGTGCTCCACATCTTTAAAATTAAAAAAATTTTTAAAAAAGAAAATATACATCTCTTTTGAATTTTTTTTTATCAAGAATGATTATCGAAATTTTGGTCAGAGCCTTTTAGCAACTATGGAATTATGGAATTCATTCTTAGATCTACTAAAAAGGATAAATAAATAAATTGGTATCCTAACCATAAAATTTCATTGCATACCTGGAATAATTCATACTTGATCATGATGTGTTACTATGCTGTTTATGCTCCTGGACTTTGTTTATACTTATTTGACTAAAGATTGTTGCAGTTATAACTGAGATAAGTATGTAGTTATTTTCCCTGTAATCCTTATCAGTTTCTCTTCAGAGGTCTTACATACTTTATTTTTTAAAAAAGGATGTAAAAAATAAAAATAAATAAAAAATAAATAAACATCCTCCAAATCCATTAAATCATGTCTGTAGCCAAAATGATATGAACAACTTACAAAATTCCCTTGATATTATAAATAAAAAAACAAGGAGTTGTGCCAAAATCAGCATAGATACATTTCACAATAGAAGTATTTGAAAAAGTATCTGTTGAGGAAATATTTTTATTCTCATGAAAAAGAGATAAACTTAACGGTATATACTTCAGATATCTGCCCCCAATTAAATAAGATGAGGATATGCGGTCCTATCATGTTTTGTTTTGTTTTTTAAGGTAAAGACACGTTACATGAGAAAAAAATTAAAAAGGTAATTGTATTCTTTACTTTTTGTGAATATTCAGCTTGAGGCAGTCACGGCTTCCAATTTTAGAATGAAAAAGTTTACCTACCCAAAGAAATTCTTTTCCTAAAGAGGATTTCAAGTAGTTTGGCTCCCTGGATTAGGCTTTGACCCATTTTCTGAGCTGTCTCTGGTGTTTTTCATCTCTGCTCATAAAAATAAAATTTCAATTGGTGAATTTTCAAGTAATAAATGACTCAAACACTTGCTTAGTTAAGCAATTTGGCCCCAGAGCCAAAGACTTCCCAAATCACTCTTTCCCCCAGACCTCCACCGCTGTGCCTCTGTGCTGTGACGACTCAGTCTTCTTCCTCCAAGCCCTTCCTCTGCAGCCTCTCGACCTCGTGATCCCTCGTGGAGAAGGCCTGCTATGTATTCTGTGACTCTCCTTTTCCTTCCTGCAGTGGCCATCTCGCCATTTCCATTCTCTCCAGATGACCCTGCTTCTCAAGCGGTGATGGCTTCCTCTTCCTCAGCCTCGGCGACACTGGCTTGGAGTAAGGCACGTGTCTCCTCACTCCACTGACCCATTCCAGGCCACGCTCCTTCCCTCCTTCTAGTGGAGACTGCGGCTGCTCTGAATTTGGTTGCTACCAGCTCTTAGCTGCACCTACCCCTGGAGAATTCTCCAAAACTGATAGAGGTCCCCTGGAAACGCTGCAGTGGTTGCAGTCTCTCTTGGGTGGGGAGATGGCCCACAGTCAACAGCTGACTGATTGGAGGCATAAAAATCAGCCCCTTGACTCAAGGTGGCGCTCCACAGCTCCCAGCAGAGCCCAGGCTCAAGCTGTGTTCTAACAGAACCCAAATTCTTGCCTGTCTTCACCTTCCCTTTCTCGCTTCCCTCGCTTTCTCACAGATCCCTCATGAGCACGCCCCTTCAATAAATCCCTTACCCAGATGTCCTCAGCTCAGAGGATGCTACTAGGCCACACATCCTACAGCATCCCCTCATTAACCCCAGCCTAGCCTCATGTCATCATGTACTATTCCTTTCCCTCCATGTAACAGTCTTTCCCATGCACCCAGATCACTTCTCTTTTCATTGATTTGGTAGGGTGTCTTTTAACTGTGCACAGGAGACAACTCTGCGTATGAGAAAATGCATTCACTGTATTTCGCCACCGTGTTCTCACCTCCAGCTAATATTGCATTCACCTCAGGGGAGCGTGCTCTGACTGTGGAAGGGCCTGGCCCTGGTATTTGCAGAGCACGGGGCAAAGCACTCATGGAGAGCCGCATATTATTGTCTAAGGCACATGTTTTTAATCAACGCAACACACTGCCAAAAAAATGAATTCTATGCTCCGACCCTGACAAATACAGCTCCACAACAAGCTGGGACTTCAAACGGTGAGAGGGAGCTCTGGGTGAGTTAGGTGGACTAGTCTCCTGAGTGCCACCAACGCCTCATCTAAGGCAAATGGATGCCCATGGGGGAGGGCCAGAGCTGCACTCTCTAAGGTGCTGGGCCCCAGGCAGGGCCCCACTCTCAGTGTAATGAGAGTGCTCAATAAGGCACGAAAACACCCTGCATTTGTGTACCTTGTGTTGTTGGCTACTAACCCAGCTGGAAATGTGGCCCCCAGTGCCCCATTCTCCCACCCACATGTACTCAAATCGCAAATAAGTCCAAGCGGTAGCCAGGACTTCTTTATAGAGCACACACAATGTATGTTTCCTGCTGAGTCTTGTGAAATATTTTCACCATTTACTGACCAATGTGTTTAAATGCTTACATGAGCCGGGCTCAGTGGCTCAACCTGTAATCCCACGCCTTTGGGAGGCTGAGGTGAGTGGATGGCCTGAGCCCACGGGTTCGAGACCCGCCTGGGCAGCGAGACCTCATCTCTACAATAAATCAAAAAAAAATCAGCCGGGTGTGGTAGCGCATACCTGTAATTCCGGCTACTTGGAAGGCTGAGGTGGAAGGATCGCCGGAGCCCAGCAGGTCGAGGCTGCGGTGGCCGGGAACAGCCACTGCACTCCAGTCTGGGTGACAGCGTGAGACTCCAACTCAAAATAAATAAATAAATAAATAAATGCTTACATGATCTTTTGTTTTGGATATTTTTTAACTGTTTGAAGTTTGTTAGTGATCATGTGCGCTGCTTAATCAGCCTTGAGAGGTCTTTTTTCCCCTCACTTTTCCTCCAGGAAAGTGCTCACACTCTTAGCTGTGTCTTCTATGTCTCCTAACATGAATCTGGAAACAAACAGAAAGAAGGTGTGCCCTGAAAATAACATCAGAAATGCCATTCAAATCCTATTTCCATCTACCACTATCACTCTGACATGGATCTGTTGGGTTTTAATGTCCATCTTTATAAATTTCAGAATGTGCACTAGGTGTACTGCATCCACAGACCCCTCGCTAACCACCGTAAGGTAAGTAGTTAAGTATCCCCCAACCCAGATGTTACCCCTGGGGCAATGCAATGAGAACTCATGGACATTTTTCCTATAAGAGTAGTCAGGCATTCCATAAGCAAGAGACAGAGAACCATGACTTTTCTCCATTTATATAAAGAAGAGAGACAGCTATCCCTTTGACCATCCTTCCCCAAAAACAAGAAAAAAATTGAATCAACAAAAAGCATGTTCCTTTGGCAGGACGAAAGAATCATGGGTTCTCACGTCAATCATTTCTTTGAGGAAACCAGATTACCCCCAGGAATTACTGGCTTTTACAACCCAGAAAAATCTCCAAGGTCTGGATTTTACACTTTTCGAAATATAAACAAAGAAAAGAAAAAATCTCCTGCAGGATTATTTTAGAAAGTTCCTGAGACAGTCTTTATCTCAGCCACACAAGCGTGAACGCCTCCCCTTCGTACTCTTCCAGCTCTAATTTGTTTGGATCTGACAAGAAGTGATTTTATCATGGTACTTGCAACTTTCACAGGGAAAGAATGTAATCTAGAAATACAGTGGTTCAGACTTTCTGGCACCTTGGGGCTTAACCTAGCATCCTGGTCCAGGTTGTAACCGGTTGACTTTCCCCAGTCTGAGCGATGAACTCCAATTGGCTGCAGACCAAATGTTCATGATACATGAAGAGGAAAATCTTTCTAGAGGAAGAAAAAGCAGACATGTAGTGTGCTCATATTGCATGCATTTCCTTGTGTCAAAGTCATGGAAGTTTACAAGAGCACTGAAAAATCCATGGAAGTTTTCTTTCCCCTTCCTGGCAAAAATGCTGTGGCTGAAAGTAGCCAACAGCCACCATCACTATGCTAACCACAGCTTATTATGGCAACTCCGAAGTTGGTCCGTACAGTAACATTTTTAAATGCTGAATTGTGGAGTACAGTGCTTTCCTAAAGTCTTTGCAGAACTAGCATTAAAAGGAACTGTGTTTAGCTAGTGGAAAGTAAATAAATTGGCACACTGATGAAGTAGGATTTTAAAAGTGACTGTCTGCCAGGTGCAGTGGCTCACGCCTGTCATTCCAGCATTTTGGAGGTAGAGGCGGGAGGATTGCTTGAGCCCACGGGTTGGAGACCAGCCTTGTCACATAGTGAGACCTTGTCTCCACAATAAATCAAAAAAAAAAAATTAGCTGGGCATGGTAGCGCGCGCCTGTAGTTCCAGCTACTTGGAAGGCTGAGGCAGAAGGATCACAAGAACCCAGCAGGTCAAGGTTGCAGTGGCTATGAGTGTGCCACTGCACTCTAGCCTGGGCAACAAAGTGAGACTCCGACTCAAAAAATAAAATAAAAATAAAAAGTGAAAGTCTGTGCCACACAACAAGAAATTTCATATAGTAGACAATCATATAACAACAACAGAAAACATTTCTAGTACACTTCAACTGTCAGACATTGCTTTAAGTGGCTTAAATATATTAACTCAGTAAGCACCCACAGCAACCCTAAGAAGAAGGCACTATTAATATCCTTAGTTTACAGATGAAAACATGGAGGCATGAAGAGATTATGTGATCTACCCATGAGCCCACACATGTACGTGACTTCCGAGCCCATGCTATTAACCATGACATATGTTGCTTTTCTTTTTACACTGATGCAAATGACTGAGGTCTAAGCATATGTTTACTTTTTAAATTGTGTCATTTTTCATCACAGTATTTCATTTTTTAAAAAATCTAAATCACTTGGAAATAATTTGCCTCTTATATCCCTCGGATAACCTATATGTCAACCAGCAAAATCAGAGGGGAAAGAAATCTACAAATATGATAAATTTATTCGGGAAGTGGAAATGGAGGATCATAACCCAAGACGCATGGCTACAGCAAACGACAGAGGCACCTGGAGAGGGAAGAGTAGAAGGAAGTTCAACGGGCAAAAGGAGAAGTTCACACAGGCTGCTGGGAAACAGAGTTCATTAGCTTTGGAGACTCAAAGCCAGAGGTGTCATTACAGGGAGGCGATCTTTCACGAGCATCTGGTCTGAATTGCTGCCATCCTAAAAAAAGAATTTCTTGTGGGATTATTTCAGAAAGTCCCCGAGACAGTCTTTTTCTCAGCCATGCAAGAACGAACCCTTCCCCTTCATGCTCTTCTGGTTCTAATTTGTTTGAATCTGACAAGAAGTGCTTTTATTCTGGTACCTGGAACTATCACAAGAAAGAAAGTAATCTAGATATTGGAACTTCGTCAATAATATTTTGTACTACTAAGTGCATTCATAACTTATTTTTATTTAATTCTCACCTATGTATTGTTATTTTTTGTCTCATTTTACAAATGAGGAAGCAAAGGTTCCAAATCATTAGGTAGCCATACAGAGGTGATGCAGCTAATTGGGGTAGAGGTCGGATCCCAGCATGAGCCTGGCCATGAAGTGTGGCCCTTAAGCGCACCCTAGTATGGCCAGCAAGCACTCAGCATACTCCACGCATCTGGTTTTCCCAGAACCCAGACGGAAGCAGATTGACAGGAATACTCCTATTGGAAAAGCTCCAAGAGGTACAACTTGAGCCCAAACAAATTCTTCAGATTTCTTGGTGATCTGGGTTCCTAAGGACTAAATCAAAGTACATTAAGACTAAAATTTTTCACGGCTCGTTTTGTAGGGAACCCAGGATTCCATAGAAAAGTGTCAAGCTTCAACTCAAGTAGAATTAAACCTTCAATGTCTTGTGAAATATGTTACTGTTTAAATATGTTAAGAGGTAGTTCAGAACATGCTACTCCAAAATATGCCACTCTGGCATATTAACTATTTTGAGTTGAAGGCACTTGAAAAACAACAGGTGCAAGAATATCAATCTGACCTTCTCTCTTTTTCCTAAGAGCTGAAATATCCATGTAAAAGATGTTCTTCTTTTGCCAGAAGGAGATTAACATTTCCTTAACATTCTCCTAACATTGAAGGCTCAAGGACAGGAAATTAAGACCAAAGGAAATACACAAACACACATTGTTAAACTGACCCTTATCTTCTTAGTCTCATCTCCACCCAATGAGTTACCCAGCCCAATCCCCATTGTTACATTTTCAAAATTTACCACTTTGTTTGCTTCTGTACCTGTTTAGCTCTAATTGTATCTATGGTTTTCATGTTCTTATGAACGCTTCTGCAGCACTTAAAACTTATACTAAATATATTTGTATGCTTTTCGATTGGTCTGTATTATATCAACTTAATTCTCAGGCCCAGTGGAAACATCCTATGTTGGGAGCCAACATCTATAACTACATGGCTGAGGCCTGTAAAGGCCCATCTGGAAGATCGCCTCTGACATAGGATATCACTTATACTTATAATATTGGCGTGTGATTAGTGACCAATGTGCATACATGGCAGTAAAACTTATAAGTAAATATCAATATGCCTGATGGAAAGTGCACAGCAGAATTATTTTTCTCTGTCTTTCTAAGTTTTACTTCTTTCTAGATATTTTTTTACTTCTATTTCCTGGTAGACTGGGTAGTCCTTGTTCCTGAAAGCTGTTTCCCCTAGGGCTAAGATTAGAAACTAACTTACCATGATAGTTTTGTCGCCCTGCCCCTAGCCAGGCAGAACGTTTCTTTTGTTTCGTTAATTACCGAAACTCTGTCTGCGTCAGCCCACAGCCACCATCATGGCGGCCATGCATTTCCTTGTTCAAGAGTGTGACAGCTACTATTTGATTTTTAGAGTAGACTTGTTAGGATAAAATATATACACATACACTCATAGTTGCGTAAATTTATGCTTGCTGTTTTGTTTCCTTTTGCTACATTACTCAAATATAATAGTTACTATACGATTTATAAAAGAATTAATGATGAGGTATTAGCTTAATAGGATATAGCATAGTATTAAAGGTCAATCATTAGATTATATAAAAATTAAAGTTTAGACATATGAAACTTACATGAATTATAGTAAAGTTTGGTAGTTTAAGAATAAGTTTTAACTGAGTTATAAGGCATTAAGTTAAATCATAATAGGATAATAGTATAACTAACAGCTAAGTCATTTAAGTAAACTTATAGATTATAGTATAGTGTTAAGTTGATAATATTAATCGTTAAAAATATTAGGAGTCAGTGAACTTGGATTGAACCTAGAGTTAACTTAGAAAAGTTTTTTGTATTAATCGGGGTTTAGAACAAAGAGTATAATATGAATGATTCATTGAACATTATGGAAAACACTTTGAACGATTTGTATTGAAATTGTGCACCTGTGACCTTAATGAAAGCACAACAGGCATCATGGAATTCGAATTGTTTGCTTGGAAATTGCAGATCTCGTGGTGATCTTGTGATGCATACTTTGTAAAGCACGGAACTTGTACGCCCCCAGTAAGTGATTATCACACTGCTGGAGGGTATAGAAAATGGTATATAAGTTGGAAGGAGTCCGAATAAAATTTGGCTTCAGTCCTGATCAGACTGTTCCCAGAAGAACTGCCTCCGAGTGGTCTCTTCTCGCTGTACAGATTCTCCGGTGCAGGTCCTAACCCACCCTTGGTCAGTGCTGGTCACCGACAATCCTAAGGGGGAAGAGGTAAAATTTTGCCTCCCCTACATATGTGTATGAAAAATAAATAGTTATTTGGAGATTTCTATTTTGCAATTCAGCTTTCAGAAATATCCCAGAGACACAGAATTGTTTTTGTTTCTAACTAAAATCTACAGCTGTGCTTGAAAGTAAAGTAGGTGAGGCTTATAACTTTTAGGCAATATAGATATTTATTTTCTTTGCCCCAGTAGCAAAGTGATTTTATTGCAATCTCCAAAATTTTCAAACATAAACTTACATTCACCTATCATTATTTTAGATGTGCATCACCAATGATGATTCGGTCCCACATGCCTGTTTCCATGGGAACAAGTTTCATTAAACTTTGCCATCTGAGCAAAACTCTGGCTTTATTTATTTGAGTTTCCATGGCTTAAGTATAGTTTAAAACTATCTAAAGCAAATAACATAGTTTGCTCTAATCCCACATTATGTTATCCAAGTCAATCCAGCATATTAAGTGTTAGCCATTTAATAAGTACTTTGGTGTCACTATCAAAATTGGAATATTCCATTCAATGTTAAGCTATGTTATACTATAATATATACAACTGAGCAAGATATCAGTGCCCCTAGGTCATAGTTCTCGTTACTATAAATTAAATGTAATAAAATACCCTGACAATAAATAGTATACAATAGGGATATTTTAATTTCATGTATGAGATATATATATATATATATATATATATATATATATACATACATACACATATATACAGTTATTTTGCAAAGAAACTAGGTATGTACTGAAAATTAACAAGACTGAAAAAATACAATACAAAGAAAATATAAAATAAAGTAACAAATGAAGTAAAGGAGGTAATTTGTAACCGCATAATTGAAACTATTTTATGAGAACTGAACTAGAAGGATGTATTTTTTTTAAATAAAATATATGCATTTAAATAACAGACATGAACACTTACCATGAGACTACAGTAATGAATAAAGTGTATTGGTGAAAGAACAGATATTGGGAAAGGAATACACAAATAGGAAGAGAATAGGGAGCCCAAAGATAGACCCCTGTAGATAAAGTCAACTGATTGTGTTAGAGTTATAAAGGCACCCGGGCTTGGTGGTTGTCTGTAATCCCGTGCTTTGGGAGGCTGAGGTGAGTGGATTGCCTGAGCCCGCTGGTTCGAGACCCACATGGGCCACTTGGTGAGACCTCATCTCTACAATAAGTCAAAAAATTAGCTGGGCATGGTAGTGTGCACCTGTAGTTCCAGCTACTCGGAAGGCTGAGGGGGAAGGATCGCCAGAGCCCAGCAGGTCAAGGCTGTGGTGGCCGGGAACGGCCACTGCACTCCAGTCTGGGCGACAGAGTGAGACTCCAACTCAAAAAAAAAAAAGGTATAAAGGCAATTCAATGGAAAAAGAAAGTATTCCACAAATGGTGATGGAACCATCAAAAACAATACTGGAAAAAATGAACATAGGCACAAAATTCTCAACTTAAAAATTCACTCAGAATGGTCAACAGGCTTAAATTTTCAAGTGCAATGGTGGAAAAAAAATGTTGTAGAAAAAAATCTACAAGGCCTTCAGTTTGGTTATAAGTTTTGAGATACAATACCAAAAGCCAGTCTGTGAAAGAAAGCAAACTGATAATGAGGACTTTATTAAAATTTAAAATGTCTATTCTGTGAAAAGATTCTGTCAAGAGAACAAAAAAAACAAGCCACAGAGTCAGTGAATATATTTGGGAAACACATCTGAAATAGGATTTGTCTATAAAGTGTTTTTTGTTTTTGTTTTTGTCTGTTTTTAAATACTTCTAAAATGTCACAGGTAGTAGTCAAGTAGTCCAACTGAAAATGTATAAAGATATAAAGATATGAATAAACACTACACCAGAAAGATGCCAAACTAGCACACAAAATAATACTTAACACTTGTCATGAGGAAAAAGCAAATTAAAAAGAGAGAGCACTGTACATCTATTAAAATAGCTGAAATCTTAAAAAAAAAAAAAGCAATTACAACAGGAGCTCTCATTTATTTCTGGTAGAAGGCATAAGCGTACAGACACTTTGAAAGAGTTTGGCAGTTTTTTCCAAAACTCAACAAGCTTCACCATATGATCCAACCATCACCCTCTTAGGTATTTACAAACAACTTTGAAAACGTATTTTCAAATAAAAGCCAGTGCCCCATTATGTATGGAAGCACGTTCATCATTGCTAAAACTCAAGGGAATCAGGATGCCCTTCAGTACCTGGGGGTCTTGCTCAGAAATTCTGACAGGACAAGGGTCAAAGAAGGGCCAGAGTAGTGAGAGAGACAGTCACAGTCTCAGGGCCAGACGGGATGGGAGAAATTCAGGAACAGGCAGCGTCGGCAGCCAAAGTTCAGGGAGAGGCAAGTTCAGGCAGGCCAAGTTCCAGGTCACCCTCAGTTCACTGGCAGGTCTCAGGCCAGGATCCCTGGACCCAGGTCCAGTGATGGGTTCACTTCCTGGGGGCCCAGTCACCCACCCGTGGGAAACACCATCGTGTCTCAGCTTCGGACATTTCCAGCTCCCCCAGAGGGCACTGCTTCCAGTCCAGGAGGGGCAGCAACGCTTCCCCCAGACTCCTGGCAGCTCCTGTCCAGCTCTGCATCTCCTCTGCCCCTGGGTCCCAGTGCCCCTGAGGGTCAGCGCACAGGGAAGCCTGTCCTCCCTGTCTTCTAGGCTAAGTCACAGGGTGAGTAGGAATGGGGCTGGGTCTTCCCTGGGGCCCACGAGCGAGGGAAGTGGCTCTTGAGACTTCGGCTGTCCATCACCTGACTATGAAACGAGGCTCCTTCATCGGTTCCCTGGAGGTGGAAGGAAGGTCCTGTCCCCGCTGCATGGGGGGTTGGTCAAGTGAGGTAGAGGGGGTGGCCTGTGGACGTGGGTGGTGGCTGCGGAAGCCACACGCCATCATTGAGTGGGGCCACAGTCCCTGCTGGACCTAAGTCAAGATTCTGTCCCAGCAATTGCTTTACTGAACTCTCGAGAAACATAGCAGTGTCTCCATGGCCACTGATCACTGGCACCTGGAAACTGGGATCTGACAAAAGCCCAGGGTGCCTGTGGCCTAAGGATAATGCATCCTTTCACAAGGCCAGGTCACTAGTGCCCTCTCAGTCCGAGGGTCTCAGGCCTGGGGTTTGCCCTTTTCAGGCCCCTTTTAGTTCAGTCCCATCGGGGCCCCTGAGCACACAGTCCAGCAACCAAGGGCTGCTCCAGAAAGCCTGCAGCTTGGCTCAATCATTTATTTTATGGCAAAAATGTCAGGACCTCAGACTCACAGATAAATGTCTAAAAACACTGGGGAAAATACAGAAGCAACAAGAAGATAAGGTGGAAGTGAGGGTCCCCACTGCAGAGTTAGGGGAACGGGAAACCACTGCGGTTGCCTGGAGCTGCCTGTCTCTCAGACAGATGGTGGGTCACTTGTCTTCACCCAAAGGACAACAGGCCTGGTCTCAGCTCTCCTGCCCATCCCTGTAAGGGTTCCCTGGCTGGGAGAGTCTCTGATGTCAGGGCTGGGCCACCACCAAGTCAGGGAGATGTCTTCTGGTGACCCTGAAAGAAGGAATAAGTCCAGACCTGAGTTCACAACCCCAAGCACATGTCCACTCTTTCATCATGGGAGAGGTGGCCCAGTTCTAGATAGACCCAGCCTCTCCTGAGGAATCACAGAACCAAAGGCTGGAATTTTCCAGAATCCTCAGGCTCCCCTCCCTGGGTTCTCCCTGAGGTCTGTCTCACCAGAGCACTCTTCTGTCTATAGATGTCTCAGTGGGTCTACTAGGAAATCCTCCCGCAGGTGTGGGGTCAGCTGTGGTCACTCCTGTTGGACACCCAGAAGAGGAAGGCCAAGAATACAGAGAAATACCAGATACAGCCCTTCCACATGCAGCCAAAGCAAAACACACAGGCCAGGCCCTGGCAGGAATCCCGGTCTCAAGCCCGAGCAGAAGTCAAGCATGGGAGGGTGGTGGTCGGTCACCCAGCCTGCACACAGACAGTGCCTGGGTCCCCCAGGTGAGCTGGGCTCTGGTGACCTTCCTGGATTCAAAATCAAGCAATAGGAGCATTCTACAGAAAACTCTCCTTTCTTTCCAGGCAGTGAGCCCTGGGTCTGCTTTGAGGTGGGTTCCTCCTCTTGGAACAGAAATGCGGAACAGGACAAGATGATGCAGAAAATTCAGGAAGAGGGCGAGAACTCCTCAGCAAAGAAACCTAGAATGGCACCCTGAGAAACCATGTCACGTGCTGGGCGTGCTATGGCGTCAGGTAAGGCCTATGGGAACTGGAGGGTCCCGGGAGCAGCCCAGGGAAGTGGAGGGGGCCCAGGGCAGAGGCAGGGGTCCCAGAGATACTCCTGGACCAGGGAGCCACCAGCGCCACGTACTGAGCACCCACTGGGCTCCAAGGCCTGGGCTGGGCTGGGGCCTGTGGAACCTAGTGGCTCCCAAGGACATTGACAGCAACAAGCAAAAGCGTGCTGTGTGGTAAAAAAAAAAAAAAGTGCTCTCCATAACCCGCAAGGGCCTGGAGCAGGGATCTAGGGGAGGGCAGGACGATGAGGGGATCGGAAGCTTGCACAGGCAACACGGACAACACCCCAAATGCTGGGGATGGTGTGGAGCTGCCATGACTCTCATCCAGGCTGGGGGGGAGGCAAAATGGCACAGCCACAGTGGAAGACGGTGGGGCCAGGCCTGGGGGTCCCTCCCAGACACCAAGCCCAACACGACATTACCCAGATGAAGGGTGGGGGTGTCGTAAACACTTCCCTGCCCGGACCTCCCTTTGGCAGTGGCCTCCTGTCCACAGCCAGATCCCAGCGGTAGCCAAACCGACCCTTCCCAGGGGACCCCTTCCAGCCTTCTGTCCACCACCATCCCTACAGCACCTCTCAAAGCTGGGGCCTGGAGGCTGACATGGCGCTAAGGTACCTGAAGGCCTCCCTGGCTCAGCTGGTAAGTACACCGTATGACCCATCCCCCAGGGGGGCTCTAGCTCCAAGGCCCCACCTCCATCACCATCTTGGCAGTGAAGAGAGGGAAGTGCCTGGGGCCCACCAGTCGATGTCTTTGGGCCTTTCTCCTCCTCCTCCTCTAAGAAGCTTCTGGAAACAGGCCAGCTGGGCCCTGGGACAGGGTAGGGGATGTGGGTCAGACCCCTCCCAGCCCCTCTGCCATGCTCTCCTGCTCCTGCCTTTGAAGGACCCTAAAAAGCACCAGAGAGGTCAGATCCATCTCTGGGAGTCAAGGCCAACAGCCACAGAAAGCAGCAGCGGCCCCTTGTTCCTGAGCAGCCCTCCAAGAACAGCAGGACAGCATGCCCTGAACCAGGGAGTGGGGAGAAGCAGTGTCCCAGACCCAGGGAGGATTTGGGAGGGGCCCCAGGTGGGACCTTCGGCCAGAGCCAGAACCCAGAGTTCAGGTGAGTGTGACAATGTCCAGTCCCGGCATGGCGTGACGGCCCCAGAGGGCAGAGGGTCCCACAGTGGAGACAGGCCCCGTGTGAGGGTGGCAAGGGGGCTTGCGTGACAGCAAAGGCCTCTCCCACCCGAGTTCCGCACCCGGGCTGAAGCCGAGGTAGAGTAGCCCTGGGGTGAGGGCATGAGGCGAGGAGCCCTGAGCCAGCCCCAACCCTAGGGGGGTCATCACAGGAGCAGCCTGGGGTGCCCCAGCAGTGCCCAAGCCCCAGGCTGCACACACCCCTAGCTCTACGTCCTCCGTATTAGACCAGCGGAGCCACACAGAGAACCCAAGGACTCCAGGGACCCTGTTCTCTATGGCCTCACCCTGGGAGGGCCAGATGAGCTCTCTGGAGAAGAGACCAAGAGGAGCTGACCAAATTTGTTTTCCTTTCAGCCAAACCTGAGGAGTTCCCCTGGAAGGCCCTGGGCCCCCAGTGAATGCCCCAACAGCCAGGCCTCTGTGGCCATCGCCCTGCATGGATGACCTCCCCAAGGAAGACAGGCTGGATCTCCCCAGCCCACCAGCCCAGCTCCAGCAGCCCATGGGGCATCACCCGAAACAGAAGCCTGGTCCTCCCCGACCCTCCCCTGGCTGGACTGTCCCCAAAGCCAAAGCCCAGCCACATGAGGGGGCTTCCACAGAGTGCAGGGAAGCAGGCTGCTTTCTAGGGGCCTGGCGGCTCAGGGGGTGGCCAGCCTGTCTCTGGCTCAGAACAGACCACGGGTTATTTGGTGATCTCTGTGTTGACTTTTGTTCCCAGAGCGCCCAAGAAGCTGATGGTTTCCAGCATACAGCTTCGAGCAAGGATGCTGGGCCCCTGTTTCTTCCAAGTCTTCCCTGGAGGACGAAGACCACAGAACAGCCCTGCCCTGAAACCTCACTGGGGCTTGCACACCCCGACTTGCGTGCACAGCCAACTAAAAATGTTGAGACACCCCTCCCCCATATGACGATGCCTGTATCTCACCTTCTTCAAGGGGCAGTGACCCACATGGCCCAGAAGGAGCCAGGGTAGCAGCCGGCAAGCTGCCCTGAAGCCTCAGAGAGCTCCTCAGCCATGTGAAATCAGTATCAACAGGGAAGCTGAATACTTGGAAGCCTCTGGAGGGGAGGGTGAGTGTGGCATCCTAAAAGCTTCAGCCAGCCAGCAACACGCCTTCCTCTTCATGATGACCGACCTGTATGACAGAGTCCCCTTCACAGGACACAAGTTCCCCGCCCAGAGGGACCCAACCTGGTACCGACCTGAGCTTAGGGAGGAGATGGGCACTAGAGATACCCAAGATGACCATTTCGAGGCCAAGCCCCTGCGGCCCTGATCAGAACTAGAAGCTGGACCAAGGCAGGGCGAGAATCCTCAGGACAGTGTATGGGTACCTGGGGCCTGCTTATGCCTGGCAAGGCCAAGCCAGTGATGTGACCAGGCTCAAAGAGCAACCAGCCACCTTGATGAGGGTGGGGCAGGAACAGTTACACTAGCCACCAACCTCATCTACTCAAGGAAGCAGGAATGGCTAGGCTCCCAGGCCCTGAGTGGCCACCAGCTGAGAAAAGGATTGGCTCTAGCGGGAAACCGTGGGTGGAGTGGGGAGGCGGGATCGGCAGTAGTGAGAATCGACAGGGGGGCACCCCATCAACAAGGATACCTGCATTTGTAGGTATATTTGTATACCTAACCCTGAATTGTATCCCACATCTTTAAAATAAAAAATTTATATTAAAAAAATAAAAACGAGCCAGGCTCAGTGGCTCAGCCTATAATCCCGCGCCTTGGGAGGCTGAGGTGAGTGGATTGCCTGAGCCCGCGGGTTCGAGACCCGCCTGGACAATTTGGTGAGACCTCATCTCTACAACAAATCAAAAAATTAACCAGGCGTGGTGGCGCGTGCCTGTAGCTCCAGCTACTTGGAAGGCCAAGGCGGAAGGATTGCTGGGCGCGGCAGGTCGAGGCTGCAGTGGCAGTGAGACTCCAACTCAAAAAAATAAATAAATAAAAATAAAAACTAAGCCGGGCTCGGTGGCTCAGCCTGTAATCCTGCGCCTTTGGGAGGCTGAGGTGAGTGGATTGCCTGAGCCCGCGGGTTCGAGACCCGCCTGGGCAGCGAGACCTCATCTCTACAATAAATCAAAAAATCAGC
>NW_007249845.1:57865-63572 GCF_000164805.1 Carlito syrichta
TTCGGAGTCCAGCAGGTCGAGGCTGCGGTGGCCGGGAGCGGCCACTGCACTCCAGTCTGGGCGACAGAGTGAGACTCCAACTCAAAAAAATAAAAAATAAAAATAAAAACTAAACTATGCATATGGTATATTGGACTGGTATGTTAGACTTTATACCCTAACATGGCCTAAGCATGACCTTAATAACAACACCGAGAAACAAAACTGAGAGAGAACAAACAAACCAAAAAATAAAATGTCAAATAAAGTCTTAACAACAATGACCTTAAGTGCAAGTAGCAAAAATTAATCAATTAGAGACGAAGATTGACAAAGTGTATATGATCTTTAGAAGAAATTCAATTCCTGTATAATTAAATAAAGATTTAAAGTATAAAGACTGAGAAAAATGCAAGTACTAACTAAGAAAGCACAAGTAGTTATATTAACATTAAATAGATTTCAGAGAAAAGAAAATCGAGACATAGAGAAAAATTAAATAATGATAAAAGGAGGTTGGGCGCAGTTTTTCATGCCTATAATTCCAGCACTTTGGGAGGCTGAGGCAGGAGAACTGCTTGAGCCTAGAGGATTGAGACCAGCCTGGGCAACATAGTGAGAACTCATCTGTACAAAAAATAAAACTGTAACCAGGTGTGGTGGCATGTTCCTATAATCCCAACTCCTCAGGAGACTGAGATGGAAGGGTTGCCTGAACCCAAGAGATCATGGCCATGAAGAGTCATGAGCATGCCACTGCACTCTAGATTGAGCAACAGAGTGAGATTCCGACTCAAAGAGAAGAAAATTAAATTTCTATGGGAATGCTGACATGTTAGAAACTAATGGAGTGAGAAATACTTACTAAATTTCACGGTTTTCTGCCAGAATACTGAAATGGATAACCTTGAAGTCCAGTTTCTTCATAAGTATCTTTATCCAGTGATAAAATTAATTTCCCTATGAATCAAATAATAATTTTCATAAAATGAATGTTAACATGACAAATTCTCTTACTAAAGAAAGTAAGGCAAACTTGAGCAGTTGGATATCAGTAAAGTAACTTCTGCACAAGCATCTTACTGCAGCATTTTTTATGATGCTGAAACTAAAAATAATCTAAATTTCTATCAAAGAATGAACAATTAAAACAAGTGATGTACACCCATCGTTTAGAGTACACTTGAGAAATTAAAAATAGTAAGTTAGACTCATGTGCACTGATATGGAAACATGTCAGTAATATGTAGCTTTAGATATGCAAAATAAAAAATGTGTTATGATATGATCTGAGTTAAAAAAAAAAACTTTATGTGTATGTATCAACGTATAGAAAATATCCAGAAGAATAAATAAAAACTGTCAGCAACAATTCCTTCTAAGAAGGGAATGAGTTTGGAGGGAAAGGATAAAAGAAAAGACTTTTACTTTATAAAGTTCTACATAATTTGGCTTTTTTTTTTACAGCATGCATTTCTTTTATAATTAAAAAAAGAAAATAATAATATTGTTACCATATGGTAGGTAGGCCAAAGTTTTATTTTCATTAATATCTGCACTGTATGTTAGTATACAACACAGACCTCTAAGAAAAGGCCCAGAGAAATAATTAGGTCCCCAAAAACTCACAGCTGTAAAAAGTGAATGGATTATCTGATAACAAATGTTCAGGTGAGGACTGGTGGAGACCTACCACTGCTCCAGCCCACTCAGAAAACCTAACCCCAGCGAAGGGTAAGGCAGAGGACAGGCAAGGCCAAGTGCCAGCTAGTTCCCTCTCCCACCTATTTGTACAATGGACCCAGACTGGGATGTGTACCCTTAGAAATGTGGGCAGAGAGAAACAAAGGCGATTATGAGCTAAGCATACACATCTTAGAAAAAGACTCCCAGGTTAAGATTCAGAATGCATCAAAAAGTTTGTGTAAAATTCATACAGCTGCTCAATTTGTCCAAGTGCCACTTTCTTCACCTGCAAGATGGGAACCACAGGTCTATTTCATCAAGTTACTGGGAGAGTGAAATTCACCAGGATATTTAAAAGTACCTGTTATTGAAACAAAGATCTGAGTACCATATGTTCTCACTCATGAGCGATCCCTGAACATTTACCATAATACTATCAGAAAGGGATTGGCAGTAGTGGGATACTGCCAGGGGAGTGGCAGGGGCGGGGGGCGGAGACACGACATCCATAGGATACCTGATCTCAAACCAGGCAACGTGGGGACCAAAAGGAGGCCCAAACTTTACCTGTACGATGACCATTTATATCCCGAGCTGTACCCCACATCTTTAAAATAAAATATAAATAAATAATGTGAAAAATAAATTAAAGTTCCTGTTATTGCAAGCATCCATATTATTAACAAAATAGTGCCAGACTTCAAGGTCTACAAAATACATAATGTTGATGAGACCAAAGACCAAAGATGCCCAGCTTCAAAAACAACTCAGCGGCATCAGAATGAGACCTACAAGCAACTAGACTTCTTCACAGTTCCACTAGAGAGTCTGAACATTGGGCCACATGATAATACATGAGTATCATGCAGTGACTTAGGTCGTGAAGGTGGAATCCCTAAAGACTGTCTGAAATAGAGTTATTCAACTGGCTCCCTAGAAGCTGGAACAAACCTGGCAACCCAGAAGGTACTGCAGACAATGGGGTGAGCAGAGGAGGGTCAGAGTCACAAAATCTAAGCCAAAGACACCAAACCACAAGGAGTACTGGCTCTGCAAACAGCAGCTGTGGTGGCCACAGGACTGACCTTCTGAAATAGCCACCGTGAGGACTAAGAGCATGGTGTCTTTGCAGTCACACACCCAACAGCAGTGCATGTGAACAGAGATCAGAAGACTCTCCCCTCTACCAATCTCCGTTTTGACATGTACCTTCATGTTACAACATCCTCACACAAGACTTGTAGGCAAGTATAATCAGAAGCCCCCACCTAAAGAGAAGACAGGAAGGAGCAGGATGAGAATATCGAGGGATGATGGAAGGATGCATGCCCTTGACCACACAAATTGTCCCCCAGGCCCTATCGAAAACAAGAGATGAGCCCTAGTGTTGTGTTCTCATGGGAATTTCAAATTTCAGAGCTATTTTGATTGCTTTAGATTTTTAAAATAATCGAGTTTAGAAACTTCAATTGAGTTAGGCTAAACGTAGAACCCACTTGAATTTTAAAATGCACATTTTTTACTTCTCCACCTTCAAGGCCCTTGAACCTAGTAACTGCGGTTGATCCTGAAGAATGCACAACCATCTGAACTGAGCCCCCTGAGAAGCAGGAAACGCAAAGACAAACTGCACGTCCCTGGAGAAGCCTCCACAGGACTTAGATAAGAAATGGGCTTTGTTGAGGTGCCCTAAAACCCCAAGAATGTATCTGTTCCATTAGTCCTTAAATAACAACTGCTTTCTTTTATGCCTTTGAGTCAAATTGATGTGTAATGTTAATTATTAGCTAACTCTTGTGAACCCAAACTGGTATAAGCGAAGAACTGTGACCAACTGGAAGGTACGCAGCCCCAAATTGTTCAAAGCAATTATAACTTGAAAAAATGGCAGGACTGACACAGTTTGACACTGGCTCATGTCGGCAACTGCTTGCAGTCTAAACTCTGATTAGAAAAGACATTAAATAATGGTCACAAGACACGTTATGGCTATTAATCAATAGTTAGGATAGACAAGCCTGTTGTGCTATAAATACTGGAAAGAGTTTGGGTTGCTTTGAGCAGACCCTGGTAAATATACCGAGCCTGTCTCCCCGAGTTCTGAATTCAGAATAAACCCTTCTTCACCCAGCTTTCTGCCTCTACTATCTCCTTGGTCACGAGTGAGCAGCTGGTTGTTGCTTCAGACCCGAACACTGTGGTCGCCCTATACTTCCTCATCTTGCCACACTCACAGATACCACACATTTTTTTTTTCTTTCTTTACAAAGGTGCCGAGGAACTCATGTAATTAATTCTGAAGGCGTAAATTCTTCACAAAGAATTCTTCACAAATAGGGGCTTCCATGACCATGTTTTTCAGTTCTTTGATCATATCCCATATTTGGGTATCATAATAAAACCCTTTGGAATGTGTGATATGAATGCCTTATTTCATGGAGATTAACACCCAGATTTTTACACAGTAGATATAAAAACATGAAAAATCAGCCCGGCTGGGTGGTTCAGCCTGTAATCAAAGTGCTTTGGGAGGCCGAGGCGAGTGGATTGCCTGAGCCCGACCCGCCTGGGCAACTTGGCAAGACCTCATCTCTACAATAAATCAAAAATTAGCTGGGCGTGGTAGTGCACGCCTGTAGTTCCAGCTACTTGGAAGGCTGAGGCGGAAGGATTGCTGGAGCCCAGCAGGTCGAGGCTGCGGCGGCCGGGAGCGGCCACTGCACTCCGGTCTGGGCAACACAGAGTAAGACTCCAACTCAAAAAAAAAAAAGAAAATGTCTTTTAATAATAAAAGTTTAATATTTTAAGTCCCCTTTGCATAAAACTTATAAGCTTCACAAGGACAGGGATTGTTTGTTCACTTCTATATACCTAGTTCCTGAAACAATGTTGGTGCAAGAAATTTAGATTATAACTAGAACTGTGTCACCTCACCCTCAATCTAGGCATTCTACCATGAGCCCTTCCTCCCTTCCTTTTTTTTCTTTGCAGAGTCTCACTCTGTCATCCAGGCTGGAGTGCAGTGGCATATTCATGGCCACCACAACCTTCACCTGCTGTGCTCAGGTGACCTTTCTGCCTCAGGCTTCCAAGTAGCTGGAACCACAGGCATACACCACCACACCTACCTATCTGCCTATGTATCTACCTTAGAGATGAGGTCTCGCCATGTTGCCCAGGCTGGTCTCAAAACCCTGGGCTCAGTCAACCATCTCATCTCTGCTTCCTAAAGTGCTGGAATTATAGGCACGAGTCACTGCACTCGGCTACTTTATTTTTCTTCATAGTACTTACGTGGCCCAGTCTAAATTTATATCTTATATGCACAGCAGGAAAGAAGTTACACAAAGTAAGTTTATTCACTGCTCTATCTCCAACACCAAAGCTAGGACTCAGTAATACAATCAGTAAAGGTTTATTATTGTCTTTCATCCCTCCTCTCCTCAGTAGAAAAAAACATCAGGGGGCAAGAACTTTATCTTTTCATAGCTATGTTCCTAGAACCTAGAAAAGGTACTTAATTATTTACCTGCTTAAGTTTGTCTCTAACTCCAAATATTCTAAGTAAACCACACTGACATACAATACAAAAAAGCAGGATGCTAACAGAATCCTTTCTTAAATTAAAAGGTTAATATTCTTTACTATGTAGCAAAAAAATAATTAAAGCTTTTGGAATACCTATATGTGACCTCAGTCTCCTCACCCTAAATGTGTCCTTCTGTCTTGAATTCCTACTTGCAATCACAACCAAGGTTCTCAGGAACACACAAGTACTAATGCCTACTCAAATTATTCCTCTAACAGAGAAAGTTTAGTCCTGACTCGTGAAAATTGTACTATCTCCAATAGCATCTTCCAAGTGAAGCCAAATTAGCAGGCACTGGCAACTATAGTGTGATCCCATTTTAAGAAAAAGGGATAAAATGTTAAGAAAAATATGGATGGAGCCGGGCTCGGTGGCTCAGCCTGTAATCCCGCGCCTTTGGGAGGCTGAGGTGAGTGGACTGCCAGGTTCGAGACCCGCCTGGGCAACTTGGCA
>NW_007249845.1:63978-86579 GCF_000164805.1 Carlito syrichta
TCTCACTCTGTTGCCCAGACTGGAGTACAGTGGCCACTCCCAGCCACCGTAGCATCGACCTGCTGGACTCTGGCGATCCTTCCACCTCAGTCTTCCAAGTAGGCGGAATTACAGGCATGCGCTACCACGTCCAGCTGATTTTTTGATTTATTGTAGAGATGAGATCTCGCTGCCCAGGCGGGTGTCGAACCCGCGGGCTCAGGCAATCCACTCACCTCAGCCTCCCAAAGGCACGGGATTACAGGCTGAGCCACCGAGCCTGGCTAGGAGATTTTTAAAAATATATTTAGCATTCTCTACTTAATAAGAGTCTTTTTATTTATTTATCTATTTTTTATTTTTAAGTGGAACGTCACTCTGTCACTCAGGCTGGAGTGCAGTGGCATGCTCACAGCTACCACAGCCTTGACCTGCTGGGCCCAGGTGATACTTCCGCCTCAGCCTTCCAAGCAGCTGGAACTACAGGTGCACACCACCACGTCTGGCTCATTTTTTTACTTACTGTAGAGATGAAGTCTCTCTGCTAAGGCTGGTCTTGAACCCATGGGCTCAAGCAATTCTCTCACCTTGGCTTCCCAAAGTGCTTGAGCCACTGTACCTGGCCTAATAAGAGTCTTATAGCCTGGGCAACATAGCAAGACCTTGTCTCTACAATAAATGAAAAAATTAGCTGGGTGTGCTGACACATGTCTGCAGCTCTAGCTACTTGGAAGGCTGAGGCAGAAGGATCACCTGAGCCCAGCAGATCAAAACCGCGTTGGCTATGAGCGTGCCACTACACTTCAGCCTGGGTAACTAAAAAAAAAAAAAAAATTGTCTTTAAAAAAGAGATGCTTTTTTTGTTTTGAACTAAGGAAAGTAGATTTATTAAGGAAAGATATATTGCGAAGGACACAATGGGTAAGATAACAGCAAGAGTGTCTGCTGTCTGTTGCTGAGAAGCCTTTCAAACAATGCCCAAAATCTAGTTAACTGAAACACGTAGAATGTTAGTTAAGGTTTCACAGTAAACAAATGCATCTTAATATCCATCAACTAATAAAGAAAAAGACATTTAATACACTTCTTAGAATAAATATATTTATTAAAAATCAGACATTCCAAGGAGTGGGAACTAATAAAGTCTCTATCTGAAGACAAAATATTGCCAGCTATCTCAAAACTGCATTTTTATAAGCAGGCTACAACTGAACTTGGAAATTAGATGAAAGTATTCCAATACTTGTGCCAGAGAGGACAGGACTTAGCTGGCAATCATGTGGAACAAACTATGAAGGTACAAAACACCAGTTGTAAAACAAATGTTTTGCTTAAATTTAATATAAGCACTTAAAATTTATGATAGCACAGCAGATCCTTGGCATATAATATGTGGAAACTGCTACAAAACATAAGAAGATTCAACACGAGCAGTTAATAATAAATGACTGACTGACCTCAAGCCCTCCTTCTATCATTGGAACACTCAAACGTGTACTGATTGTACACAAAACTCCAAAATGAACTTACCTTAAGAGGCTGGGGGCCTCTCAATCCTGTTTGTCCTCCCATCTGGGGAGAGCCCTGCTGCAATGGCTCAGTCAGTAAGTTGCCAGCATTTCCCATACCCGGGTTTGCGTACTGCATATTCGGCCGCCCCCGGCCTGCTCCAATTGAACCGTTCATGACTTGATTAGGCATTATACCCTGTCCATTGCCTGTGGCCAACATTCCAGGATTCATGCCAGCATTCATCCCTGTGTTCATTCCCATGGCAGGCTGATTTACTGGACTGTTCATCATACCTGTTGAGGACTGTGTGGGACCCTGATTTGGTCCACTAGTGCCCATCCCCATGTTGGGAGAAGTCAAGCCTGTCTGTGTCATTGGGCTTTTGACCATGCTATTTATCAAACCTAATCCAGGACTGTTCTGTTGGGCCTGGCTGGCCATGACTTGACCTGGGCCACCAACCCCCATATTGAGGTTAGGGGAACTACCAGATCGTAGCAATTCTGATAGCTGCTTATGTTTAGAGGCTGCATCTTGTACTATGCCAAGACTTGTCTGAAGCTGACTAATATCACCACCATTGGTTAGTCCCAATTCTGTAGAGTTGATTAATTCATCTGGTAAGTCGTGCTCCAAGTCAAATAAAGAGCCGAAATCTAAAAGCAAAGAAGAAAGATAAAGGTTAAAGTATGACACACCCAGAATCAAAAATAATTCTACTATAGTTTATTCTTTTTAAGAAAATTTAATTTGTTCTTGATCCACATTAAGTATCATTTCCAAACCACGAGATAATACCTATTTATTATTTGTATTAAAGTATTCATAAAATTTTTATCTATTCTAAAAAGTCAAGAGAATATTCAGTTATAATGACAGATTTAAACACTTAAGAAATGTACCTAAAATAAGACAAAGGAAAAAAGGATTAAATGTTAGTACAACATCCATTACCTGAGTTGCTAAGAATGTATATTGATAGTCTTTAAAAAAGATAAACAATTAAGTTTATTAAATTCCAGAATTTATCAGAAGATTAAAATAACTTATCTACATGCAAAACTAAATTCAGAATGAAAACATAAGATTTAAGATATTATAATACATAAGGAAAGAGTATAAATACAAAAGATCAGTCATTTGTGTGAGCTCCAGGAAGGCAGGTACTGTCCATCATTTTTTACCAAATTTTTATTACAGTGACTGTCACAAAGTAAGTCCTTAAGAGATTAAGTGAATTTACTTCCACATGACCTGGTAGTCTACAGAATCAAAATCTAGCCTGAATAGAGTACAAAACCATACCTTTGGATCCTGCAACATACAAACCACCCCCTTAAGAAAGAAGTGCAAATTACAGATTAACGTAGTGTTTCTCAATCTTGATACTATTGACATTTTGGGCTGTATAATTCTTTGTTGTTGGGGGAGGAGGGATTGTCTTGAGTACTGTATTCTGCAGATTCCTAGTCTTTCTACTTGATACCAGTAACATCCATACTCCAATTCTAACAATCAATGTCTCCAAGGCCAGGCACAGTGGCTCACGCCTATAATCCCAGCACTTTGGAAGGTGAAGGACAGAGGAATGCCTGCAGGGGTTCAAGACCAGTCTGGGCAACATGCCAAGACCTCATCCCTACAATAAATCAAAAAATTAGTCAGGTGTGGTGGCACACGCCTATAGTTCAAGCTATTTAGAAGGCTGAGGCCGAAGAATTGCCTGAGCCCAGTAGACAAGGCTGCAATGGTCATAAGCTTGCCACAGCACTCCAACCTGGGCAACAGCAAGACTCTGACCCAAAAAAAGGAAAAGAAAATTAAAAGATAATGTAATATTATCAATTTAATGCAAAAAATTAAGAACAAAATGAATAAATTCCCAAGAAAATGTTCAAACAATAATCAGAAGGAAATTACAGAGAACACAGGATGTCCTCGTTTCTCCCAACAAATTAATGGCAGAAAGAAGTATAGGGGGAGAATGGGAGAAACTGTTGTTACTAAGAGATTCAACAACCAGACATACTAGGTATGAATTGTTTGGATACTGATTCAAACAAACCAACTATAAAAGCACATTCTGAAATGAGAATCAGACAACTATAGACTGAGTAGTAAGTGATATTAAGAAATTATTAAGCCGGGCTCGGTGGCTCAGCCTGTAATCCCGCGCCTTTGGGAGGCTGAGGTGAGTGAATTGCCTGAACCCATGGGTTCGAGACCCGCCTGGGCAGCGAGATCTCATCTCTACAATAAATCAAAAAATCATCCAGGTGTGGTAACGCATGCCTGTAATTCTGGCTACTGGGAAGGCTGAGGCAGAAGGATCGCCGGAGCCCAGCAGGTCGAGGCTGCGGTGGCCGGGAGCGGCCACTGCACTCCAGTCTGGGCGACAGAGTGAGACTGCAACTCAAAAAAAAAAATTATTAATTTTATTCAGTGTAACAACGGCATAATACCAATTTTTAAATAAATATGTTTTACTAAGAGAGATATATACTGAAGTATCTCTGATGAAATGATATGGCTAGAATTTGTTTTAAAATACTCCAACATGCCGGGCGCGGTGGCTTAGGCCTGTAATCCCAGCACTTTGGGTGGCTGAGGTGAGAGGAATGCCTGAGCCCCGGAGTTCAAGAAAAGCCTGGGCAACTTGGTGAGACCTTGTCTCTATAATAATAAAAAAATTAGCTGGGCGTGGTGGCGCGTATCTATAGTTCCAGCTACTTGGGAAGCTGAGGCGGAAGGATTGCCTCACCCAGCTGGTAGAGGCTGTGGTGGCCATGAGTACCACTGCACTACAGCCTGGGTGACAAACTCCAACTCAAAAAAAAATAAAAATAAAAATAAAATAAAATAAAATACTTCACCTTGGCCAGGCTCAGTGACTCAGCCTGTAATCCTAGCACTTTGGGAGGCCAAGGCAAGTGGACTGCCCAACAGGTCGACGCTGGGGTGGCCATGAGTGTGCCACAGCACTCCAGCCGAAGTGAGACTGGTCCAACTCAGAAAAAGAAAAAAAAAATACTCTAGCTAAAAGAGGGGGGAAGACAATGAATGGTGGTACAAAATACTAGTGAACTTGAAGCTGGGTATTAGGCATATGGGATTTCTTTATACTACATTTCATTAAACTTAGCGCCCCCCCCCTCCGGCAAAATTAGTCAGGTATGGTGGCGTGTCTGTGATTCCAGCTACTTAGAAGGTTGAGGCGGTGGTGGCTGTGAGTGTGCCCTGCACTTCAGCCTGGACAACAGAATGAGATTCCAACTCAAAAAAAAAAAAAAAGTTTAAAAGTAGATATGCAGGACCTGAGCACTGTAATCCATTATTAGTGGAGAAAACAAATTCTTGCTTAATCTTCCCATATCCAATTTTCCATATCCCAATTGTTGACCAGCCTGGGCAAAATAGTAAAACCCTGTCTCTATGTTAAAAAAAAAAAAAAAAGAAAGAAAGAAAAGTAAAAAAATTTTAAAGATTAGCCAGGTTAGGTGGCACACTATCCGGTCAGCTGAGATGGGAGAATCACTTGAGCCTAGGAGTCCCAGACCAAACTGTTTATAGGCATGGTCTACACCAAACACTGAAGCAAAATGCAATTCAACCTTACACACAACAACTTCTAGAAAATAGAATATTCTAAGGATTACACATGGCCACTACAAGAAAAGAAAACCACAAGTCAATCTTCTTCATAAATATTAGAAGAATCTTTAAAAGAACACACCAAATCCATGAGTCTCTTTAAAATGTAGTATCAGGCTGGTGGGCTCGGTGGCTCAGCCTGTAATCCCAGCACTTTGGGAGGCCGAGGCGAGTGGATTGCCTGAGCCCGCAGGTTCGATACTAGCCCAGGCAACTAGGCGAGACCTCATCTCTACAACAAACAAAAAATTAGCCAGGTGTGGTAGTGTACGCCTGTAGTTCCAGCTACTTGGAAGGAATGCTGGAGCCCAGCAGGTAGAGGCTACGGTGGCTGTAAGGTGTCACTCCACTCCAGCCTGGGTAATGGAGTGAGACTCCAGCTCAAAAGAAAACCCCAAAATGTAGTACTGGCCAGGCAAGGTGGTTCATGCCTGTAATCACAGCACTACAGGAGACCAAGGAGGGATGATTACTTGTGGTCAGGAGGAGTTCAAGACTAGCCTATGCAGCATAGCAAGATCTTGTCTCTGCAAAAAAAAAAAAAAGTCAGGCATGGTGGCACATGCCTGTAGTCTCAGTTACTGAGGAGGTGAGGCAAAAGGATCACCAGAGCCCAGGAGGATAAGACTGCAGTGAGCCATGATCCTGCTACTATACTCCAGCCTGGACAGAGTGGGACTCTGACGACAACGATGATGATGATGATGATGATGATGATGATGATGACGACGACAACAACTTTATCAAATTGAGATAATCCCAGGAATTCAGAGGACATTAGAACATTTATAAATTGTCATTCACCATAATAAGAGAATAAAGAAAATATAATGTTCATCTTAAAGACTGCAAGAAAACCAATGAATAAATTCAACACCGAATCACAAAATAAAACTAAAACACTACAGTAACCTAAAAATTGAAGGGATCTTCTTTATAATGATAAAGTTTCTTCCAAAACCTAAAACTGACAGCAAATAGGCATACTAGACCAACATTGAAAGTAGTCTTGGCTGGGTATGGTGGCTCACCCTATAATCCCAGTACTTTGGGAGATCAAGGTGAGAGGACTGCCTGAGCCCACGGGTTCGAGACCAGCGTGGGCAACTTGGTAAGACTTCATCTCTACAATAAATTTTAAAAATTGCCAAGCTGGGTGGCTCAGCCTGTAATCTCAGCACTTTGGGAGGCCGAGGTGAGTGGATCACCTTAGCTCACAAGTTCGAGACCTGCCTGGGCAACTTGGCGAGACCTCAACTCTACAATAAATCAAAAATTAGCTGGGCATGATAGTGCACGCCTGTAGTTCCAGCTACTTGGAAGGCTGAGGCGTAAGGATCGCCGGAGCCCAGCAGGTCGAGGCTGTGGTGGCTGGGAGCGGCCACTGCACTCCAGTCTGGGCGACAGACTGAGACTCCAACTCAAAATAAATAAATAAACAAATACAAATTAGCCGGGCATGGTGGCACATGCCTGTAGTTCCAGCTACTTGAAGGCTGAGGTGGAAGGATCGTCTAAACCCAGCAGGTTGAGGCTGCGGTGGCTGTGAGCATGCCACTGCGCTCCGGCCTGAGCGACAGAGACTCCAACTCAAAAGAAAAAAAGAAAGCAGTCTCAGGCGCAGTGGCTCATGCCTATAATTCCAGCACTTAAGGAGGTAGAGGCGAGAGGATTGCCTGAGCCCAGGGGTTCAAGACCAGCCTGGGCAACTTGGCAAGACCTCGTCTCTACAATAAATCAGAAAATTAGCCAGGCATGGTGGAGTACACCTGTAGTTCCAGCTACTTGGAAGGCTGAGATGGAAGGATCACCTGAGCTCAGCAGACTGAGGCTGCGGTGACCGTGAGTGTGCCACTGTACTCCAGCCTGGGCGACAGAATGAGACTCCAACTCAAAAAAGAAAAGAAAAGAAAGAAAGTAGTCTCTTCAGTATCAGAACAAGACAAAGATACTCACAACTGCTTCTATTTAATATTGTACTAGAATATCTAGTCGAAGCAACAAACAATTACAAGTCAAAAACAAACAAACCTGCTTGTCTACACATGATGTAACTATTAACAGAAAATCCAAAGCAAGTAAGTCAAAACATATCACATTATGCCCTGTCAATATACACAGTTATTCACCAATTTTAAAAAAATAGCGAGGTGTGGTGGTTCATGCCTGTAATCCCAACACTTTGGAAGGCTGAGGTAGACTGCTTGAGCCTGGGAGTTTGAGACCAACCTAAGCAAAAATAGCAAGACAGTGTCTCTAAAAAAAAATTTTATCAAGTACTTTCAGTGTGTCAGGTATTATTCTTGGCACCTCACATATATTATTCTCATTAATCTCAACAATTTCCAATGTAGCCACATGTACAGAGCTCATTGGTTTCAATAACACAGAAGCTTTACTCAAGGGCCTAGAGTGAGAATTTTAATTTAATCTGCTCTACAGTTAAGTCTGCTCTACTTGGTTGCAGTCTCATGTTATGCAAACATTTAATAGCAGACAGTACAAAGTTAGGCTCCACTGTGAAGCACAGAGGAAAATTTACAGTGGTAGACGTTGAATATAAAGGTCAGAAAGCTGTTCTTTTTTTATTTTAATTTTTTTATTTTAGAGATGTGGGGTACAATTCAGGATTTTTTTTTTTTTAATTTTTATTTTTGAGTTGATGTCTCACTCTCTCATCCAGGCTGGAGGGCAGTGGCACGCTCCCGGCCACCGCAGCCTTCACCTCTTGACCTGCTGGGCTCAGGTGAGTCTTCCAACTCAGTCTTCCAAGTAGCTGGAACTACAGGCATGCGCCACCATGCCCGGATAATTTTTTTATTTATTGTAGAGATGAGGTCTCACCAAGTAGCCCAGGCTGGTCTCAAACCTGTGGGCTCAGGCAATCCTCTCCCCCTGGCTTCCCAAAGTGCTGGGATTATAGGTGTGAGCCACTGCGCTGGCTAAGTTTTTAAAAAAATTTTATTTTAGAGATGTGAGGTACAAGTAAGGATTATCTACTCAAGTAGGTTACGTGCAGGTAAAGTTGGGCCTCCAACTGGCCCTCACTTTTCTCATCTCAGGTTTGGGACCAGTTACCCTTTGTGTTGCTATGTGTCCCCCCAGAGTTGTTCTTTTTTTAATGGCAATCCTAAACTTAATTTCAGTAGACTTAGCTTTAGTTACTAGAGATCCACACTCAGGTTTCCACACCAACACTGATCCCAGATACTACTGTTTTCCAAGATGGCTCGCCCTTTACCTGAATTATGCACATATTATCTTCTGCTATAATTAAATAGTTATGCACATCTTACTTTACCAAATTTTGAGTATCTGAAGGATAAAGGTCTCATTTAACAGATACTTGCATTTCCCAAAGCCCTGAGCACATGCTCAGATAAAAATCAGAGAACAGTTGATATTAGCTAATATAAATGAGTTAACATTTAATAATAGATAACAGTAAAATGTTTCCAGAATTTGCTTGGCTCAGTGGCTCAAGTCTGTAATCTCAGCACTTTGGGAGGCCAAGGCAGGAGGGTTGCTTGAGCCCAGAGTTCAAGACCAGCCCAGGCAACATAGCGAGACCTCATCTCCACAAGAAGGGATTACCAAAAAAAAAAAAAAACCCAGTTGTAGTCCCAATTACTTGGGAGGCTAAGATGAAAGTGTTGCCTGAGTCCAGGAGGTTGAGGGTGCAGTGAGCCATAATTGTGTCACTGCATTCCACCATGGGAGATAGTGACAAACTGACTCAATCACTCAATGAATCTTTCCAGAAATTCTACAATTATTTATATCTGATTGGGTATTTATAACTTTTTTTTAAGAGTCAAGGTCTCACTCTGTTGCTCAGGCTGGAGTGCAGTGGCATGATCACGGCTCACAGCAGCCTTAAACTCCTGCTAGGACTACAGGTATGCACCACCATGCCCAGTTAATTTTTTGTGTTTTTTTGTAGGGATAAGGTCTTGCTATGCTACCTAGGCTGGTCTCAAACTTCTGGGCTCAAGTGATCTTTTCACCTCAGTCTCCCAAAGTGCTGGGATTACAGGCATTGACCCACAGCATCTGGCCAGGTATTTACAGTTTTTATAAAGGTTCTTACCTCTACTTTAAAACCTTTTATTTTCAGCTACTATGTAGATTAAATCTGCAAGTCTATTGCTAAGCAGTGAGGTAAGCAATATATAAGTAAAAAATATATACTTTTCTGATCCCTGATCAAACAGATACTATTTTTTCATCTGACACTGTCAAGTTAGAGTCCTACCTTTATTACTCCTAAGCTATTTTGACTGTTTCTCAAGTTCTGGATATTAATGACCCCTATGCCATCAGTGATATCCAATGCGGCACTGCTCAGAGTCTAAATAGCTAAATTTAAATCCAAGTCCATAAGCTGTACTGATTTCATTGTAAATGTCACTTTTCAACTGTGAATTTAACTTACCATCTCTAACAAAATATATTAAAACTTATTCTACTTGCCTCACAGTGTTGTTTTACAAACCAAGATGGTTCTTAAAGATTCCAAAAGATTCTAAAGTACTACATAAATGTGTAAATGTATTATTAACCCTTTTTATAGTTATATAATATATAGGGCAGAGGAAAGGGATTATTCAGTATAGTATTTCCATGTCTACTTGAAATAATTTTTATAATAAAAAGTAGAATAGTGTTGGTTAAAAAGAAACTAAGAAAATGAGGAACCATCCTTTTTAGTCCTGCCCCTACTAGGAAGCATTCACAATTGGAAATTACTGATTCTTTCTCTTTATAGATACAGTAACTGATGCTAACTCTGGTTTCCCTAAGATTACACTATTTTGTTACTGAATATGGAACCTATTAGAATACCCTGGATCCCAGTCTAATATTGTTTCTATGTAGGACAACAGATCTTACTTTTGGCATTTGTTTTAGATTATGGACCATTATGAAAACTATAACTTTTCTGAACATTTTTAAACTTGAGAAAATAATTTTTAAATAAAACAAATAATATTTTCATATTAAGAAAAACCACTCAATCTTTAAATAACCGGTTCTACACTGGTAGGGCTAAGAGTACTGAAGCTCAAAGATCTATTATGTGGATTTCATTTTATTTTTTATCTTGATTTGGAGTCTCACTCTGTTGCCCAGGCTGGAGTGCAGTGGCACGCCTGGGCTCAGGCAATCCTCTCGCTTCTGTCTCCCAAAGTGCTGGAATTACAGGTGTAAGCAACCATGTGCCCAGCCAGTGGATTTAATTTTAGTCACTAAATTTCAAATCTATCCCCATTAGATCTTTCCTCAAGGGCTTCTCAGAATAAAATGTGAGCAAGTTCAGCCAGGCTTGGTGGCTCAGCCTGTAATCCTGCGCCTTTGGGATGCTGAGGTGAGTGGACTGCCTGAGCCCACGGGTTTGAGACCCGCCTGGGCAACTTGGCGAGACCTCATCTCTACAATAAATCAAAAACTAGCCGGGCGTGGTTGCGCACGTCTGTAGTTCCAGCTACTTGGAAGGCTGAGGCGGAAAGATTGCCGGAGCCCAGCAGGTTGAGGCTGCGGTGGCCGGACGCGGCCACTGCACTCCAGTCTGGGTGACAGAGTGAGACTCCAACTCAAAAAAAAAAAAAAAAAAAGTGAGCAAGTTCATAAGCAGTGAGGTAAGCAACATATTATAAATGAGATTATATCGTTAGCCAAGGTTTATCATAAATAGCAAATGAAACACAGTAGTCTAAAACTTATTAACAAAATAAGCCCTAAACTAAAAGCAGTATGCATGAAAGAAGGGAAAAAAGTAATTAAAAAAAATTTTTTTTGAGTTGGAGTCTCACTCTGTTACCCAGGCTGGAGTGCAGTGGCACTCTCACAGGCCACTGCAGCCTCGACTTGCTGGGCTCAGGTGATTCTTCTGCCTCAACCTTCCAAGTAGCCAGAACTACAGGTGTATGCTACCACACCTGGCTAATGTTTTTTTTTTTTTTAATTGTAGAGATGAGGTCTCGCCAAGTTGCCCGGGCTGGTCTCGAACCCACAGGCTCAGGCAATTGCCACATCCTGGCCTCCCAAAGTGCTGGGATTATAGGCTTGAGTCAGCATTCTGGTCAGTAATTAAAAATTTAAATGTCATAATTTAAATAAATCCTGTTGAACAGTGATTTTAGGTACTGACCAGTTTCAATTTCATGCCTCTTACTAAACTCTGCGGGTTCTTCCTTTTCCTTCAAAGAAAGGGAAAAAATAAGGGTTCAAATAATCTTCTCTGGCCTCCATCTTAACTTGCCCAGCACAGGGAGCTGAATACCATCCAGATGTTCAATCTAACAGCCATGTACATATGTTTGGGCTTTTATTCTAGAGAGAAATTGATCTACTGAAGAATTTTAAGCAGAATTATGATACAAACAAATTTACATTTAATAGAGAGACTAGCTGAGCGCCGTGGCTCACATCTATAATCCCAGCACTTTGGGAGGCTGAAGTGAGAGAACTGTACGAGTCCAGCAGTTGCACTCCACTCCAGCCTGGGTGACAGAGTGAGGCTCTGACTCACCAAAAAAAAAAAAAAAGAGCGAGACCATTCGGGCAAACAGAATGAAGAATGAATTTAACAGAAAGTCTAGAGTCAAGGAGACTGGTTAGCAGGCTGCTGCTGGAAAAATAGTGAAAGTTAGCACTGGGAACAGAAGTACTAAAGGGACAGAGGCCCTCAAAGAGGCCAATCGAAAAAGCTTCCTTTCTGACTAGAGGTAGGGGATTAAGAGAAAAGAATAAAACAAGGATGACTCCTAATTTTCTGGCTTAGACAGTGGTCTACTCATCCAGATAAGTAATCAGAGGAATGCAATGTGCCAGAAAAATGAGAAGCTTAAGTCACTGCTAGAACACTTATATAGAGATGTCTAGTAGGCACCTAATTAATAGCTCTGGAGCAACAAGAGAAGGTTTGTATAGAGTTGTGAGCCCTGGATAGGTAAGGTTGACCAAAGATTATTTATGGGACAAAAAGAAAAACAAAAAGGCCCGCCAAGAAACACCAGTATTTATAGGATAGTAACTTACATGGATGTTAACCAGCAAAGGATGCTAAAACCCAACATTCCCCAGCCCCTTCCAGCAGGAATACTGTCCGGGAATCTAGGTTTCAAGAAGAAAATGGTAGTGGTGTTCCATGCTGCAAAAATAATTAACTGGAGGTAACTAATGGGAGATAAATAGTAATTCATGTTAAAAGCAGTTTCAGGAGAGTTGTTAGCACAAAAACCAGACTGCAGTAGATTGAGAAGTAGGAGATAAGTAAAAGACAGCAAGTAATTTTCTAGATAGTAAGGTGAGCTCTTATATATTTATTTTTGTCCCCTTCTGATTTATTTCTAAATTTATAAATCTGAAATTTATTCCATTATCTTTTAACTATCCTATGGCAAGTATTATGATGTAAGTATCAAAAAATGACTCTTGAAATGAATGATCTCCAGTAAGACATTTCCTGCTCACTAAAATATCAACCAAATAATATCAAGCAGGCTACTTCTACCAACTAGTTTGTTGACAAGTTCCCTTTTGCCTTTAATGATGTTCAAATACAAAATTACTTTGAGTAAAATGTTTCTTCATTTGAGTGTACATTCAGTCCATGCACAGTGATGTAAAATGTGACTGAAAGGACAGATTTAAATCTGATTTGAAAAGTTTAGCACAATGCATGGTGTACTCAAAGGACTGTGTATTAGAAATGTGACAATTTAAACCAAAAATATGGATTATACATGAGGGAAACTAGTGTTGAGTTAAAACATCCTTTCATTATTACATACCGATTCTGTAGATCACGATCCTTGTTGTCCTCTACATTGCTTACAATCCTCACAGAAAATCTAACCACACAATACTTTATAAAATAAACTCAACTCACTTAATCTTTCCAAAAATCAAAAGATCATTACATGATACATGAGAAATTAGACAAATATTACCCACCATGAAATATATAAATGAAGTATAACTTTCAAAATTAGAACCATTAAAAATATAAACCTCAGATAGAAGAAGAAAAAATTAAAAATAACAAAATATAATCTCAACCACTGTACCATCAGTAAGCATAACTCAATTTTTTTTTTTTTTTTTTTTGCGTTGGAGTCTCTCTGTCGCCCAGGCTAGAGTGCAGTGGCACGCTCACGGCCATTGCAGCCTCGACCTGCTGGGCTCAGAAAGTCTTTCTGCTTCAGTCTTCCAATTTGCTGAAACTACAGGTGCACACCAGCACAACCTGCTAATTTTTTATTTATTTATTGTAGAGATAGGGTCTCGCCAAGTTGCCCAGGCTTGTCTCAAACCCTGAGCTCAGGTAATCCTCTTGCCTCTGCCTCCCAAAGTGCTGGGATTACAAGTGTGAGCCACTGCACCCATGCAAAATATGCACTTTTTTTTTTTTTGGAGTCAGAGTCTCACTGCTACCCAGATTGAACTGCAGTGGCACGTTCATGGCCACTGCAGCCTAGACCTGCTGAGCTTAAGTGATCCTTTTGCCTCAGTCTTCCAAGTAGCTGGAGACATAGGAGCGAGCCACCATGTCCAGCTGATTTTTTTATTTATTGTAGAGACAAGGTCTCACCAAGTTGTCCAGGCTAGTCTAGAACCCCTGGACTCAGGCAATCCTCTCGCCTCTGCCTACCAAAGTGCTGGTATTACAGGAGTGAGCCACCACACCTGGCAAAATATACACTCTTAACACTGACCTGCAACCATGACATTACTTTGGAAAGAGATTAATTAGCTATTGCACCCTAAACCCCAATACATTTAAGTCTCAAATTTTGAATAAAAGATAGAGCGGTACAACTGATCAAGAATGTGACCTGGGGCCCACGTTAGAAATTCTACATTGATGGTTGGGTGCGATGGCTCAAGCCTATAATCCCAGCACTTTGGGAGGCCAAGGCAAGAGGACTGCCTGAGCCCACAGGTTCGATACTAGCCTGGGCAACATGGTGAGACCTTGTCTCTACAATAAATCAAAAAATTAGCTGGGTGTGGTAGCGTGCACCTGTAATTCCAGCTACTTGGAAGGCTCAATATTGCCTGAGCCCAGCAGGTCGAGGCTGTGGTGGCCAGGAATATGCCACTGCACTCCAGCCTCGGTGACAGAATGAGACTCCACCTCAAAAAAAAAGGGGGGGGAGGGGGGCCGCGCATGGTGACTCAAGTCTATAATCTCAGCACTCTGGGAGGCTAAGGTGAGAAAACTGCCTGAGCCCACAAGTTTGAGACCAGCGTGGACAACATGGTGAGACCCTGTCTCTACAATAAATCAAAGTATCAGTCAGGCATGGTGGCATGTGCCTGTAGTTCCAGCTACTTGAAAGGCTGAAGTAGAAGGATTACCTGAACCTAGCAAGTTGAGGCCGAGGTGGCAGTGAGCGTGCCACTTCACTCCATCCAGTCTGGGCAACAGAGTGAGACTTCAACTCAAAAATAAATAAATAAATAAATAAAAAGATCAACTCAGGCCAGGTGCCATGGCTCACATCTGTAATTCCAGCACTTCCAGAGGCCAAGGCAGGAGGATTGCTTGAGCCCAGGAGTTCCAGACCAGTCAAGGCAACATAGCGACCTTGTCTCAACAAAAATAAAAAGACTAGCCAGGCATAGTGGATGCACCTGTAGTCCTAGCTATTCAGGAGGCGGAGGCAGAAAGCTCACTTGAGCCTGGGAGGTCAAGATTTCAGTGAGCTGTGATTATGCCACTGCACTCCAGACTGGGCAACCAAGACAGACCTCGACTCAAAACAAACAAAAAACAAAAAAATACAACTCAATGACATGCTTACATTAAACCAAATTTGTGGGCTCATTTAACTATCACTGAACATTTCTCGATTTGAGCACACCTTGGTTTGCTCCAAGGGAGTGCCTAAAGGGAATCCCAGAAGGAAAATACCTTGCATATCTGTAGAGAACAAAGGGGAGAATAAATGGTAAGTTGGTACCTGCTATATTTTCTACACGTATGACAACTGATAAACAAAAAGTGGATCTTAAACAAAATAAACAATTCACTATGGTAATTACAATCTACCAAAACTTCCAAGGCAAATGATAAATTTGTTTCAAGAGAGGTAAAAACTACTTTTGGTCTTCCTGCCATTAGGTTTTCTCCCTGCTGCTGATCTAATACTATGTCAAAATTAGTCTTTCCCCACCATGGCACTCTCCTGCTTATAAAACTTTTATCCTGATAAATGGCAAATTCCTTAGCATATTTCTCTTTCCACAGTAAGTCCCCAACATCCTTTTCCACCTGTCTTCCACAAAAAAATCTACACACACAGCATATGTTCTGGCTACATCAGAACCACGTGTATCTGTTCCACTTGAAAAACCCTTCAGCTGGGTTTGGTGGCTCAGTCTGTAATCCCAGCACTTTGGGAGGCTGAGGTGAGTGGATTGCCTGAGCCCGTGGGTTTGAGACCCACCCGGGCAACTTGGCGAGACCTCATCTCTACAATAAATCAAAAATCAGCCGGGCGTGGTAGTGTGTGCCTGTAGTTCCAGCTACTTGGAAGGCTTAGGCGGAAGGATCGTCGGAGCCCAGCAGGTTGAGGCTGCAGTGGTCGGGAGCGGCCACTGCACTCCAGTCTGGGCGACAGAGTGAGACTCCAACTCAGAAAAAAAAAAAATGAAAGAAAGAAAAACTCTTCAAACTTTCCTTACTTCTAAGGTATGTTACTTTCAGCTTTGCCAATCCTGTTAAAATAAACCTTTTCTCTATGAAGTTTTCCACCGACACTCTAAACCTACTCCCTTGAAACGATCCCTATATTCCGCCTTTAACCAGAACATTTTTTAAACGCATCAAACCATAACTTATAAGAAAATTTTGTGTACATGTATACCAACCCCAACAGATCTGTAAAGGCTTTGAGAGCAGAAACCACTTCAATTCATCTTTACGTTCCAAAGCCTAAGACTTGGTATTCAAAGTCTGTTGGCTGAAAACAGATAAAGGTATACCAAATGAACATAGTGACTACTCAATTCAGGAGAACCACAAAACTTCTAAATGTCCAAAATTTAACTCACTGCCATCCCCCTACCATACCACCATGCAAATATTCCCTTCCTCAAATATTTCTCTTCCTATGTTCTATGACTTAGTAAATCATTACCCATCAAGCTGCCCAAACTTGAAACTTGAGAATTATCCCTGAATCCTCCATCACACTAACATCAAATCAGTCACAAAGTTGTCAACCACCCATCTTCCCTCAAATCTTTCCATTTGTTTCTATCATCTATCATAGCTAAAATCCTAAAAAAGTTGTCCCACTGGTCTCTCTGCCTATTTCCCCCTGCTCCTTCCCAAACCATTCCACCCTTTAGTTAACTGCCCAAGGTACAATTCTGTCCCATCCACTTAGGATAGCTAAAATGGAAATCTAAATTCCTGTAAACATTTTAAGCCCTTGCTCATCTATACAATCATATTTTTTTGCTATCTCACCAGCCATATGAGATTTATAAGTTCCATGAACAGGCCATATTCTGGCCTCATATAGTCTCTTTTTCAGCTGGGCTCACTCTTACTAACCCTATCTCTAGCCTGAGATCCCAAGATCAGACACTGGTTCCTCAGAGACAGTCACTAGAGCCTGAAACTACTGGTTAGGTTTCCCCCTGCTCCTCCCACTCTGTACATATACTTCCCAAATACACTGCCAGTGGCAGGAGACTTTGAATGTCAGTCTTCTTCCCTTATCTATAAACTGCAGGAAGGAAAGAAGGGTCTATGTCTGTCTGGATTACCAGAGTGTTCCCTGTACTAAGGATAAAAGCCCAGCATACAAAAAATTTTAGTTCAATATGAAATAACTGCCACCTTGCAACTCTTCTAAGCCAGTATTCTTCAAATTATGGCTCATGGCCGGGTATGGTGGCTCACACCTATAATCCCAGCACTTTGGGAGGCCAAGGTGAGAGGACTGTCTGAGCTTACAGGTTCAAGAACAGCCTGGGCAAACTGGCGAGACCTCATTTCTACAATAAATAAAAAAAAAATTAGCTGGGAGTGGTGATTCGTGCCTGTAGTTCCAGCTACTTGGAAGACTGAGGTTGAAGGATCACCTGAGCCCAGCAGGTCGAGGCCGCAGTGGCTGTGAGAGTGCCATTGCACTCCAGCCTGGGCGACAGAGAGAGACTCCAATTAAAAAAAAAAGAAATTATGGCTCATAAGCCAATGGTAGATCATAAAATAAATATAGTGGGTTGCAACCAGTACTTTAAAGAAAATGAAGTGCAATAAAAAAAAAAAAATCATAGTACATTTCAAGTAGTAAGGGTAGGTATTGTCTGTTCACTTGTTGAGTCAGGGTCTTTGGTCCTACATGTACAATGTAGTTCTTACAAGTCATAGTCCAAAAATTTTTTTAAAGCACTGCTCCTTCCTCCTTATAAGATAGTCTTCTAACTAGGTACAGTGGCTCAGAAGGCTGAGGTGGGAGGACTGCTTGAGCCTAGCAGATCAGACTATATAACATAGTAAGTATCCATCTCAAATTTTTTTTAAAGATATCTTCTTTAAGACTTAGGTAAGGTCAGGCACGGTGGCTCCACCTGTAATCCCAGCACTTTAGGAGGCCAAAGCGAGAGGATTGCCTGAGCCCGGAGGTTCAAGACCAGCTTGGGCAACTTGGTGAGACCTCATCTCTACAATAAACCACAAAAACTAAGAGGTCGAGGTTGGGGTGGCCATGAGCGTGCCACTTCACTCCAGCCTGGGCAACAAGAGCGGGACTCCAACTCAGAAAAAAAAAAAGACTTAGGTAAGCAAATGAAAAAACAATGCTCAGTCACACAGTTCTTTAGCAAAAAGCTGTTCTAATTGTAAGCATTTCCAATGAAAATAATGTGCTTTTCTTTATGCCTTAAAACTGTTAATTACAGGCCGGGTGCGGTGGCTGAAGCCTGCAATCTCAGCACTTTGGGAGGCCGAGGTGAGAGGATTGCCTGAGCCCAGGGGTTCCTGGGCAACTTGGTGAGACATCACCTCTACAATAAATCAAAAAATTAGCCGGGTGTAGTAGCGCATGCCTGTAGTTCCAGCTACTTGGAAGGCTGAGGCAGAAGGATAGCTTGAACCCAGCAGGTCTAGGCTGAGATGGCCGTGAGTGTGCCATTGCATTTCAGCCTGAGTGACAAGTGAGACTCCGACTCTCAAAAAAAAAAAAAAGTTTATTATCATTTTAATTGTTTACACATACAAGACATTCTACATGATAGTATGTATGTGTGTGTATATATATATTCCTCAGTATCCAAAGTCCCTGCCCTTTCTGCAGATACCCAAATCTGAGAATGCACCAGTCCTTGATATAAAACAGTATCTGTAGCATTTGAATATAACCTATGCCCATCCTCCATTATTTTAAATCCTCTCTAGATTATTCACAATACTTAATGCTATGTAAATAGTTGTTATACAGTAGTTTATAAAATAATGACCAAAAGTTTATGTTCAGTAAATATTTTCAATCCATAGTTATGTTCAGTAAATATTTTCAATCCATAGTTGCTTGAATACACAAATACGAAACACAGATATGGATAACTGACTGTATAAGTACTCAAATGTTTCCATATTTTAAATATGTTTTTAGACACAGGGTCTCACTCTGTTACCCAAGCTGGAGTGCAGCTCACTGTAACATCAAACTTCTGGGCTCAAATGATTCCCCACTTCAGCCCCCTGAATAGCTGCGACTACAGATGTATGCCACCACACTTGGCTAATATTCCCGTATCTTTATACTCCGAAAAGCAATCTTTGGCTGGGCGCAGTGGCTCACGCCTATAATCCCATGCCTATAACTTTGGGAGTCGGAGGTGAGAGGATTGCCTGACTCAGGTTTGAGATCAGTCTGAGCAACATGGAGAGATCTTGTCTCTACCATAAAAAAAATTGTCAGATGTGGAAAACAATTGCCGGGCGTGGTGGCACATGCTGTGGTTCCAGCTACTTGGAAGGCTGAGGAGGATCGCCTGAGACCAGCAGATCGAGGCTGTGGTGGCTGTGAGCATGCCACTGCATTCCAGCCTGGGCAACAGAGTGAGACTTTAACTCAAAAAACAAAACAAAACAAACCCCAATCTTTGGGTGAACGATGTGTAATCTAACTGCACTATAAGGATTACTTTAAGACTACTTTATGAACTTCAATAACTTGGCTTTTTCTTTTCAAGTTGGAGTCTTACTCTGCCTCCCAGGCTGGAGTGTACTGGCATGCTCACGGCCATGCCACTGTAACCTCAACCTGCTGGGTTCAGGTGGTCATTCCACCTCAGCCTTCCAAGTAACTGGAACCACAGGTGCGCACCACCATGCCCAGCCAATTTCCTGATTTACTGTAGGGACGAGGTCTCACCAAGTTGCCCAGGCTGGTCTCAGGCAATCCTCTCGCTTCTGTCTCCCAAAGTTCTGGGATTATCGGCATGAGCCACTGCACCCAGTTGGCTTTTTATTTATCCATTCTATCTATACAGTAGTCACTCATTGCTGTTTTGCTTTATGCCATTTCACATATGTCCAGTTCAAAAATATTAAATGGAAAACTCCAAAAATAAACAGTAAGTTTTAAGTTGTCTACCATATTGAGTAGTGTGATGAAATCTCATCTGGCTGGTTGAGACTCTCCCTTAGTCCAATGCATTCACACTGTATACACTGCTAGCCTGATTGTCACTTAGTAGCCATCTCAGTTACCAGATGAACTGTCAGAATGACTATGGGGTATGGCAGTGCTTGAGTTCAAGAAACCTTGTTTCAGTTAATAATGGTCCTGAAGCCAGACTCCGTGGTGGCTCAGCCTGTAATCCGCGCCTTTGGGAGGCTGAGGTGAGTGGATTGCCTGAGCCCGCAGGTTCGAGACCTGCCTGGTCAGCAAGACCTCATCTCTACAATAAATCGAAAAATCAGCTGGGCGTGGTAGTGCATGCCTGTAATTCCGGCTACTTGGAAGGCTGAGGTGGAAGGATCTCTGGAGCCCAGCAGGTCGAGGCTGCGGTGGCCGGGAGCGGCCACTGCACTCCAGGTCTGTGCAACAGAGTGAGATTCCAACTCAAAAAAAAAAAAAAAAAAAAAAAAAAGGTATTGAAGTACAAGAGTAGTGATGATGGCAATTTGAATATGCCAAAGAGAAGCTTTAAAGTGCTTCCTTTAAGTGAAAAGTTCTTGGTTTAAAAAAGAAAGAAAAAAAAATTGTACACTGAGTCTGCAAATACGGAATCTTCTATCCATGAAATTGTGAAAAAAAAGGATAAAGAGATTTGTGATGGTTTTGCTGTCGTACCTCAAACTGCAAGTTACAACCACAGTGCATGGTAAGTGCTTAGTTAAGATGGAAACTCGCCTATAATCCCAGCACTTTGGGAGGCCCAGGTGAAGAAGACTGCCTGAGCTCACGGGTTCAAGACCAGCCTGGGCAACTTGGCGAGATCTCATCTCTACAATAAATCAAAAGAAAAATTAGCTGGGCATGTTGGTGCGTGCCTATAGTTCCAGCTACTGGGAAGACTGAAGTGGAAGGATCATCTGAGCCCAGCAGGTAGAGGCTGCAGTGGCTGTGAGCGTGCCATTGCATTACAGCCTGGGCAACAGAGAGACTCTGATACCAAAAAAAAAAAAAAAAAGATGGAAATGGCATTAAATTTGTGGGTAACCTGGGCTCGGTGGCTCAGCCTGTAATCCCAGCGCTTTGGGAGGTTGAGGTGAGTGAATTGCCTGAGCCCGCGGGTTAAAGACCTGCCTGGACAACTTGGCGAGACCTCATCTCCACAATCAATCAAAAATCAGGCCAGGTTCGGTGGCTCAGTCTGTAATCGCAGCGTTTTGGGAGGCCGAGGTGATGGATTGCCTGAGCCTGCAGGTTCGAGACCCGCCTGGGCAATTTGGTGAGACCCCATCTCTACAATAAATCAAAAATTAGCCAGGCGTGGTAGCGTGCGCCTGTAGTTCCAGCTACTTGGAAGGCTGAGGTGGAAGGATCGCCGGAGCCCAGCAGGTCGAGGATGCAGTGGCCAGAAACGGCCACTGCACTCCAGTCTGGATGACAGAGTGAGACTTCAACACACACACACACACACACAAAATCAGCCGGATGTGGTAGCGTGTGCCTGTAGTTCCAGCTACTTGGAAGGCTGAGGCGGAAGGATCGCTGAAGCTCAGGCAGGTTGAGGCTGGGGTGGCTGGAAGTGGCCACTGCACTCCAGTCTGGGTGACAGAGTGAAAAAAAAATTTGTAGGTAGAAGCCATGGATAGAAATGCTTTTCGACTCATGATAATCAAGTTCAGTACTACCTGAGGTTTTAGGCAGTTACTGGATATCTTGGAATATATCCGCCAAGGAATTAAAAAAAAAAAAAAAACAGGCTAGGAAGCTGCTCATGCTGGTAATCCCAGCACTTTGGGAGGCTGAGGCAGGAGTATCACTTGAGACCAGGAGTTCAAGATCAGCCTAGACAATATAGCAGGGTTTTGTCTCTATTAAAAATAAAAGAGGCTGGGTTCAGTGGCACAGCCTGTAGTCCCAGCACTTTGGGAGGCCGAAGCAACAGGACTGTCTGAGCCCGTGGTTTCGAGACCCACCCAGGCAACTTGGCAAGACCTTGTCTCTACAATAAATTTTAAAAATTAGCCAGGCGTGGTAGCGCACACCTGTAGTTCTGGTTACTTGGAAAGTTGAGGCAGAAGGATCGCCGGAGCCCAGCAGGTCGAGGCTGCAGTAGCCGGGAGCATGCCACTGCCCTCCAGCCTACATGATGGAGTGAGACTCCAACTCAAAAAAAATAAAAAAATAAAGAAAATCAGTTGGGAAAACAAATAAATAAATAAATGCAGGTCTGGGATCTGAGCTCTTGTGTTGACTCCATTACCTATCTCTTAACCATTTACTTTTTTTTCAGTAGTTTTAATTTTACTATCTTTCTTAACAAAATTACTCCTAATTGCCCTTTTGGGCATTTATAAAAAAGAATCTACATCTAAAACAAATTATACCCAAATTGCTCAGAAGAGGCTTAATACCTCAATTAATATTTATCCTCTTAAACTTTTTTATAAAAGTGAGCAACAATTTAAAAATTCCCAGCAGGGCATGGTGGCTCAAGCCTGTAATCCCAGCATTTTGGGAGACTGAGGCAAGAGAGAATTGCCTGAGCCCAAGGGATCGATCCTAGACCAGCTTGGGCAACATGGTGAGATCCTGTTTCTACAATAAATAAAAAAAAAATTAGCTGGGCGTGGTAGCGTGCACCTGTAGTTCTGCTATTTAGAAGGCTGAGGCGAAAGGATCGCCAGAGCCCAGCGGTGGACACTGGTGTGGTTGAGTGTGCCACTGCACTCCAGCGTGAGCCACTGCACTCCAGCGTGAGCCACTGCACTCCAGCGTGAGCGACAGAATGAGACACTAACTCAAAAAAAAAAA
>NW_007249845.1:86844-91944 GCF_000164805.1 Carlito syrichta
CGGGTCTCGAACCCGCGGGCTCAGGCAATCCACTCACCTCAGCCTCCCAAAGGCATGGGATTACAGGCTGAGCCACCAAGCCTGGCTTAATGTTTTAAAATTTTTACATGTGGTATAATTTTTTTTACTTGTCCACTAAGTTTAGTTTGCCACACACTCAAAAAAATTGAACTTTAAAAATCCTCAAAGGAGGAAACTCTAAAATCTGGACAAACACACAAAAGTTGCATGTTTTATTTTTCTATTAATTGTTGGCTATATAAATTGGTAGAATAGGTGGGCTTGGTGGCTCACGCCTGTAATCAATCCCAGAACTTTGGAAGACTGAAGTGAGAGGATTACCTGAGCCCAGAGTTCCAGGCAGCCTGGGCAACATAGGGAAACTTACCTCTACAAAATCTAAAAAAAAAAAAAAAAATTAGCCAGGCATGATGGTTCGTGCCTGTAGTTCCAACTACTTGAAAGGCTGAGGTGGAAGGATTGCCTGAACCCAGCAGGTCAAGGCTGCAGCAGCCATGAACGTGCCACCACACTCCAGCCTGGGTGACAGAGACCCAACTCATAAATAAATAAAGAAAGAGGCAGAACAACTCCTGAACTGTTTTTGTAAATATAGTAGGAAGTACCTTACACATTTACTTGTATCTGCAGCAGTCTTCCTACTCTTTTCTCTTTCCAATTTACCACTTAATGTTCCTACAAACACCACTTTGCACTAATTTTCAACTATTCCAAATTTTTCCTTTTTACAGAATAGACTAAAGAGGCAGAAAAGCAAGGCAAAACAAAACAAAAATACCAAAAGTCATCCAAGAAAGAAACCCTGCCCTCCCTTTCATATTATCCATTCTCTGGACATGTCAATACGATTCCTACCTCTGCCACAGAACATAAACTCCTGCTGGAAAAGGGTGCCTATATTGTAACACATACAAGAGTTGCAACTGAACAAAATCACTTTATCTCACTATCAATCCAGACAACCTTCTTGAAGCCCTATAAATGGACTTACAAGGCCTTGAGAATAAATAATTGCCAGAGAAGTTTAAGGCACTTTAGTAAAATGTTTTGTAATTTAGCAATAAGGTCAGCAACGCCTCACTAGATCAAGGAGCTGTATCTGAAAGCCTCTAGAAGAACTCTAATCCATGCCTAAAAAATAAAGTTAGAACATAGTAGCATAGGTTTAAAAGTGGAAAAGAAATGGTCTCCACCAAAATGTTTCGGGTAGGATGATAAATCACTAATACACAATGGTATATTAAGAAAGTAAAACTGATGTTTAAAAAATCCTTACCACTTCTCTACATTAATCTAGTGGTCAAAACATAGGTATATTTTATGCATTACCTGCCCTGTACCGTTGAAATTAGGGGGAAAACCTAAAAACTACAACACACAAAAAACCCAGGGCCACAAAATTGTACCAAGACCAGAAGGATCTTTACCCTATTTAATTCTGCCAGATTCTCAAAACTATCACCCATCTTTTCAGAGTTTGCTCTTTAAGTGCATATAGTATTAAGTAGTAACAGAACACGTTCATTCAGTAATGAAGGCAGCAAATCATCCTCATTTCCATCACCCAAATTATCAGAAAAAGGAGGTTCAAGAAGTATTTTCAGGATCTATCTGATATTAATTTTTCTGGTCTTCTGGTCAGCAATTTTACTAAAAAGTTTTTAATAAATGGCTATTATGATCATTTTGAAGGGTAGCAGAGGTAAGACAAAAAGTCATTACCAAATGTTTTGTTTTGCCCTAACTATACAAAACTAAATAAAACTTTCAGTGGATCAAATGCAATTATGGAAACGGAACACAAAGGAGCAAAGGCTACAAATATGTCTTTTCCTCCCCATTCCAACACACACAACTTGAGTTTAATTCAAGTTATTTGTATCAATATGCAAGTTATTAGAGGAATATTTGAGCATTAAATAAATAAGTCATTTTTGTGCTGTATCGGAGCCTAACTTTAGAAATTAAGAAGTTGGGATTTAAATACCAATTTGATTTGTAACACTTTAGCATGTTAACTCATGTTTTCCAGTTTTCTTTATACTTTATACTTACACTATAAAATTTGCAAGACTAAGCCACTTTTTAAAAGGTTTCTGGGGTCTAGAATTTGAAGCTCATTTTGACTAGTTCCACGTCAAGTACCAAGGAATAATGTAAGTTCACATTTACAGGATATCCAAGTAACAATTCAAAAGTCAAAATGTAGAAGTTATATTTGAAATTTAAAGTTTTAAAAAGTGATAAGCCTGCATTGAAAGTTGCCTGCAAACTTGTATTACACATTGCTGGATGCAAAAAATATCAAGATGTGATGGTACCCAACTTGAAGTAAGTTCGTAGAAGGACAGCATTTTCTTTATACTCACTCCCTCCCCCCAAAACCCAGACTGGTTACAATTAAAAACTGTACACCAAAGAATTCCCAGAGTAGAATCTTGATGAGGAGGAATCCTTATAACAAAATTTAGAAAAAATTTACTAATACTAAGATAAACTCTTAGTATGAATGAATGAGTTAATCTCAATGTTATTTTTTAAATTATAAAAGCCCACTTGATATAGTTGGGTCTCATAATTATTCAAAGGTTTTAAACAGTTTTTTGCATATTGAAGTACACAGATCAGCTATGGAAAATGCAGTAGTACACCTAAACAGAAGTGTTTGAACAATACAGTTCCAAGACTAAGCTGCTCAAATTGGGACTCATCAAAGTAAAGTATATTTGAAAAGTTTTCCCTACCATATTCCAAGCCACTGGCTAACTCAAACATAAAATCCATTACCACATTACACAAAGACTAAAAAGCGAAACTACTATACTTCATAAACACTGAAAAAAACATAAAAAATGTACAGGGGAATACGTGTCTCAAGATTATCTTTAAAAAATTCTTCTGAATGACACTTTAGTAGATGCAGAGGAATACGCTGATGTATATGTGTATGAATTCTGAAGAAAATGCAGCTAAAAAAAAAAAAAATCCCTAGAAACTACAGAAGCTTCAAGGAATAGGCACAGATCAAAGTTCATGCATAACCAACGTTACAAGCCTTAGGCAGAGGGACTCTGTAAGATAACTACTTCTCAATTTTTGCAGGTTAATTTAAACTTATGACTCATGACACATCTTTCTTATAAAAGCAAAGAATTCAAAGTATTTACTAAATCCTTCCATTTTCATCCTCTGAAGCCTACTTAGAAACATGCTCTAGAAGTTCTCTAAAAACTCAAAGGGTACATTTAACTCCATTATACGCTATCACTGGCAGATGGAGGGATGACGTTGAGCCTGTTCTCAGGGAGTTAGAGATGCTCCGTAGTAAGGGGGAACATCTTGCAGACTGTCAGATGGCCAGCCATTCTTCCTCTTCATTATCCCAGCATCTCATACAACTACGACAGCAAAGAGAAGGTCCATAGCTATCAGGATAACATCATTAAACTAACTGTAAGAGAAAGAAGGAATGATGGAAGAGGTCTACCTTAATTTTTCCTGACAAAAGGGCTAGTCCACAACTGAGTGAAGTAAAGAAATCTTGATCTCCACACATGTTTAAAGTTTCAAAATACAAATACACAACACACACAAAACATAATGCACGTTTCAAACTTTTATGCAATTAGCTCATGATTGCAGTTCATGATTGGGACTCTTTCAACTTCTGACCTTGATTTCCAGGCATGTAACTCCACAAAACTGTTTATCTTTTTTCTCCCTCCCCCCAAATGAGAAAGTAACTACAAACTGCAAAGAAAATGCCTCTGCTCTCCCAACCTGAAAATCCAGAGTTTCAGACATTTTGGTCTCACACCAAAGAAACTGGGAGATGTGAAATGAACTGCGCTCCATATTGATTCTTAAAGCAAATAAAAAGAAAAACCAAGAATAATGGTAGGCAAGATAAAATAATTGTTAAACTCCACTCCTAACCTGAAATCCTGGAGCTCTCACACACAAATAAAATCAAAATTTTACATCCAACAGAAAATCTTGTGTAAAGGAAAGAAAATGTTGAAAAGAGTGGAAAGTAGAGGAAACAGAATAAGTGCAAGACGGAGAAAGGATTCCCAATTCTTCAGTGACCACAACAAAAAATTTAAAACTCAAACTGCATAAAAGCCCTTACACATAAATGCGTTGGGATTCCCAAATTAAACTGCACAGGAGCAACAATAAAGGCCATTTCTACACAGCAACCACTTACGAGCTCTAATTCCAGAACACACATCAACATGACACAGTGTTGCAACGAATGTATTAGGAGGCAAAGAAAATGGTTGGGCTACTGGACGTCTTCGACCAGCTCATTCAAACACCTTTAAAATTAATTAAGGGACAGAGAACTAGGAGAGAGAAAGGAAAAAGCGTGGAAGAATAAAGGTACACCAAGCAGAAAAGATTATGGAGAATGTGGAAGGCCAGAGCTCCCAAAACTAACCTGTGCCATCGCTGGCCGACGCCGAGAGGGCCGGAGATGAGAGTTTAGGCCGCTTGGCTGAAGGCGGCCCCGGTTCCACCACATTCTCGGCCATTTTTAATTCTTTCGGAGATACAAGCGAGGAAAACGAGAATCCTCAGGAAATCTCTTCTTCGGCCCGGGGTCCCCGCCCCGCTCCCAGGGCTGGGCCTGGGGGCTCCGCCGGCACCCGAGGGGGTGGGGGAAGTTCCTTTTTCTCTTCGCCGGGTCGCGGCGGCTGGAGAGGGATGCGGACTCGATAGAAAAGGTAGGGGCAAGTGCGAGGGGCCGGGCCTGGGCCCAAGCCCGGAGGAGGGCACAGGAACACAAATCCGCCGAGCGCGTCCGCTGCGGCGAATTCCGGAGAACTCGCGGCTCTAGAGGCGCAGTCCCCGGCCCGCCACGGCCGGCCCCTGCCCAGCCGAGGTCTCTCGGAGCTCCGCCGCCGCCATCAGCCTCTTCCTCCTCGGCGCTGTCCTCCTCCTTCTCATCGCCACAAGGAGGCGGGGGCGAAAAGGGGGGAGAGGAGGAGGCGACGAGAGACACTCACCTCCTCCCGGTGCCCCCTCCCGGGCCTGCGCCCCCACCCTCCAAGCCCTCCTCCTGCCGCCGCGCTC
>NW_007249845.1:92402-94116 GCF_000164805.1 Carlito syrichta
GGTGGGGGTGTGTGCGGGCGGGAGGGGGCTGGGGGTCGCCTCCGCCCGTGCGCCCCGGACCCCCTGCCACTGTCTCGGCCCCTGCCGCCTCTCTCCAACCCAGCTCCCCTCCGCACTCTCTCGCTCCCGCAGTTCGCACTCAGCCCGGCGTCCCGCTTGCCCACTCTCGCTCGCTCCCTCTCGCCCTCTCTCCCCCCCAGCCTAGCACACAAACAAGATGGCGGCTGTTGTTTCTTCCCTCTGCCGAATCCTCCTTACAGGCTAGCGGTAGCAGCGGCGGCCGGAAATGAGCCAAGGGGGGGTGAAAAAAAGAGGAGGGGCTGGGCCTCCGGAGGGAGGCGGTGAGGGGGCGGTGCCTAGGCCTGAGCCGCTCACACAATGGGGGAAGAGGAGCCGGGGGCGGGGCCGTCTCCCATCACGGGATCCGCCCAGGGCCCCAACGCGGTTGGCGCTTCCGCAAACTCCCCCGGCGTCACCCGGTGGCTCCCTTTAAAGGGGAGGACTGTAAGGGGGGGTCGGGGGCGGACTCTGAAGCTATTTTCGGTCGGTGGACAGTTACGGGGGAAGGTGCCTGGGTTGGGTCTCTGCCTGGGTAGGGAACCGGTGAGAACCTGGGTGACGGAGCCCAGGAGCTGCGCTGAGGAAGGCGCCAAGTCACCGCGCAGGTGGCCGAGTGGGAGCGCCGGTGCACTGCTCTGCTCCCGGGACCCCTGGGCGGCTGATCTTCCAAACCCTTGTCGAATTCACCTGGCAGGGTGTACCCACTGCCCGCTGTTCTGGGCCAGAAACCCAGTGCGTCCTCACTCGCCTTCCTAGAGGAAGCATTTTCACACCCCCAAAATCACGTAGATTACGAGTTGTTTTAATTTTCTTTGAATTTTCCAGTGTTTTTGGACGAGCGTATATTACTTTGATGAACAGAAAACAAAAATCATTCCTGTAATCCCAGCACTTTAGGAGGTCAACGCTGTAGGATCGCTTGAGCCCAGGAGTTGGAGACCAGCCTGGGCAACATAACGAGACCTGGTCTCTAAAAAAAAAAAACACACACACACACAAAAATCAGAGCAAGTTGTTTTAGGACGAGACCCAAATTCATTTATTGCCCACCACTGGCCCACACGCCTCTGCTAATAACACTCTTACCAGAGGAGCCTTGAAATAATTTTAACAACCACCTCTAGGACTTGAAGACATTTTTAGGGTATTTTAAAAAATCCATGACCAGACGCGGTGGCTCACGCTTTGGGAGGCCGAGGTGAGAGGATTGCCTGAGCCCAGGGTTCGAGACCAGGCTGGGCAACTTGGTGAGACCTCATCTCTATAATAAATCAAAAAATTAGCCAGGCATGGTGGCGACTGCCTGTAGTTCCAGCTACTTGGAAGGCGGAAGGAACACCTGAGCCCAGCAGGTCAAGGCTGCGGCAGCCGGCAGTGTGCCTCTGTACTCTGGCCTGGGTGACAGAGTAAGACTCCAACTCAAAAAAAAAAAACAAAAATTCCAGCCGGACTCGGTGGCTCAGCCTGTAATCCCATGCCTTTGGGAGGCTAAGGTGAGTGGATTGCCTGAGCCCGCGGGTTCAACCTGCCTGGGCAACTTGGCGAGACCTCATCTCTACAATAAATAAAAAATGAGCCGGGCGTGGTAGCGCGAGCCTGTAGTTCCAGCTACTTGGAAGGCTGGGGCGGAAGGATCGCCAGAGTCCAGCAGGTC
>NW_007249845.1:94364-96429 GCF_000164805.1 Carlito syrichta
CCAAAAAAAAAAAAAAAAAATTCACTCCCAAACTGGGCACGATGGCTCAAGCCTGTAATCCCAGCACTTTGGGAAGCCAAGGTGAGAGGATTGCCTGAGCTCAGGGGTTCAAGACAAGCCTGGGCAACTCGGTGAGACCTCATCTCTACAGTAAACCAAAAAATAAGCTGGGCGTGGTAGCGCACCCGTGTAGTTCCAGCTACTGAGAAGGCTGAGGCGGAAGGATCACCTGAGCCCTGCAGGTCGAGGCTGCAGTGGCCGTGAGCATGCTGTTGCACTCCAGCCTGGGCAACAGAGTGGGACTCCGTCTCAAAAAAACAAACAAACAAACAAATCCACTCCCAACAGACCACTTTTTGTTTATTTATTTTATTTATTGAGAGGACAGAAAAACTCCCATAGTGGGAGAAATCCCAAAGGGGTTGCCCCAATAGACCAGTTAAAGAAAAGGCCACATATAGACAGTGACTTAGATTTAATTATGGAAAAAAGCAAAAAAAATGTAACAATGGAAATACTGGAATATAAAGTATGATGTATGGGACTACACACACAGTGAAAGGCCAAGGCATACTTTCACGTTCCCACACATTATCTGAGTCACATGTGTTTGGCCTTGGGTAAATTCGTACTCAAGGAGGTAGCAAGCCCACAAGGAAATTCCCAAGCCAATATCTGTCAATATGGTTTAAAGCATTTTCTCTTATTTCATATCTTATGATCCTTAGTTGGTGTTTCCCTATTGTTGTCATTACTTTGGTTTTTGTTGTTGTTTGTTGTCTAAATGACTAAAGGGAGCCGGGCTCGGTGGCTCAGCCTGTAATCCCACGCATTTGGGAGACTGAGGTGAGTGGATTGCCTGAGCCCGCGGGTTCGAGACCCGCCTGGGCAGCGAGACCTCATCTCTACAATAAATCAAAAAATCAGCCCGGCGTGGTAGCGCATGCCTGTAATTCCGGCTACTCGGAAGACTGAGGTGGAAGGATCGCCGGAGCCCAGCGGGTCGAGGCTGCGGTGGCCAGGAGTGGCCACTGCACTCCAGTCTGGGTGACCGAGTGAGACTTCAACTCAAAATAAATAAATAAATAAATGACTAAAGGGGAGAATATATAACATAAGAAACTAGAAGTAAAGATCCTGATGAAGCAATTCAAGTTGCCAACAAAGATGAATTCTGTGGTGTGATGCTCAGGCCTCGTTCACTCAAACTGCAGAAGGAATGCAGATGAATTAAAAAGGACAGAATCTCTTTATTTTCAGGTTGTTATAGGATGGATTGATGTGTTAGGGGTAAGCGATCAAGATTGGCCTTAGGGATGATTTATATTTTTTTTCTTTGAGTTGGAGTCTCACTCTGTCGCCCAGACTGGAGTGCAGACACCGCTCCTGGCCACCGCAGCCTCGACCTGCTGGGCTCCGGCATTCCTTCCGCTTCAGCCTTCCTAGTAGCTGGAACTACAGGTATGTGCCACCACGCCCAGCTAATTTTTTGATTTATTGTGGAGTTAAGGTCTTGCCATGTTGCCCAGACTGGTCTCAAATCCGTGGACTCAGGAAGTCCTCTCACCTCCACCTCCCAAAGTGCTGGGATTACAGGTGTGAGCTACCACACCCTGCTAGATTTGCCTAGTTTTGCAGAGGACCCAGTTTGAGTCTAATCAACATTCAAACATACCCTGCCCACCTGGCCAAAAATACTGTGGAACTAAATATAAGCAGATTGAAGCAGATCTAAGGAGCATCCCATGAGAAAATTCTATAAAGAGGAGTCAGAGGCCACAGACCTGCCCAGGAGGGAAGGCTTTGCTGTAAGTGGAGAACTCTGATACTTGATGCAACTTCTGGAGATTTACACCCCTGTTCTTTACATAGACCGATAACTTGAAGTCAGCCATGTTATAAGTGGCTGGGGAAATAGGATCACACAAATGCAATAAGGTGAGACATAAGATGGCTTTTAAAAAGCAGAATTGGCCGGGCTCGGTGGCTCAGCCTGTAATCCCGCGCCCTTGGGTGGCTGAGGTGAGTGGATTGCCTGAGCCCACGGGTTTGAGACCTGCCTGGG
>NW_007249845.1:96884-97454 GCF_000164805.1 Carlito syrichta
ACTGCACTCCAGTCTGGGTGACAGAGTGAGACTCCAACTCAAAAAAAAAAAAAAGCAGAATTGAATCATCTGCCTGGATTATATCTAACCTAATCAAATGAAATTGAATCAATCGTGGGTGCTGCCTGCAGATTATTTTTGTAGAGACGATTGCTATTTGTGCAGGCTGGTTTTGAACTTCTGGCCTCAAACGATCCTCCTGCCTGTGACTCCTAAAGTGCTGGAATTACAGGCGTGAGCCATGCACCTGGCCTTATGTGCAGATTAATAATGCATTCATTGCTGGGCATGCTGGCGTATGTATGCCTGTAGTCCCAACACTTTGGGAGGCTGAGGTGGGAGGCTTATTTGAGCCTGGGAGTTCAAGACCAGTCTGGGCAACAAATTGAGACCTTATCTCTACAAAAAATTAGTCAGGCGTGGTGGTGGGCACCTGCAGTCCGAGCTACTCTGGAGGCTGAGGCAGAAGGATCACCTGAGCCTGGGAGTTAAAGGCTGTGATGGTCCCTGATTGTGCCACTGCACTCCATCCTGGGCAACAGAGTAAGACACCAGACTCAAAAAAAAAAA
>NW_007249845.1:98001-99314 GCF_000164805.1 Carlito syrichta
GGCCACTGCACTCCAGTCTGGGTGACAGAGTGACACTCCAACTCAAAAAAAAAAAAAAATTAGACCTACTTTATTTATTTATTTATTTATTTATAATCAGAGTCTCACTCTTTCCTCCAGGCTGGAGTGCAGTGACATGCTCACAGCCACCACAGCCTCTGCCTGCTGGGTTCAGGTGATTACACCTCAGCTTTCAAGTAGCTAGAATCACAGGGGCGCGCCATCACACTCAGCTAATTTTTTGATTTATTGTAGAGATGAGGTCTTACCAAGTTGCCCAGGCTGGTCTCAAACCTCTGAGCTCAGGCAATCCTCTCGCCTCTACCTCCCAAAGTGTCTTGAAAAATATTTTAACATTTATCAAAACACTACAAGAAAGGGATTGGCAGTAGCAGAACACTTAGGCGCATAACATCACCAAGGGTACTTGATTATAAACTAGGCGAAGTGAGGACCAATGGGAGGCCTAAACTTCACTTGTATGCAGGCCACTAATATACCTAATCCTGACTTGTACCCAACATCTTTTTTTTTTTGAGTTGGAGTCCCACTCTGTCACCCAGACATTCATGGACCTGCAGCCTCAACCTGCTGGGCTCAGGTGATCCTTCTGCCTCAGCCTTCCAAGAAGCTAGAACCACAGGTGTACATCACCATGCCCGGCTAATATTTTGCTTTATTGTAGAGACAAGGTCTCACCAAGTTGCCCAGGCTGGTCTTGAACCCATGCGCTTAGGCAGTCCTCTCGACTCTGCCTCACAAAGTGTTGGAATTACAGGTATGAGCCCACATCTTTAAAAGAAAAAAGATAAACATTGGTATCCGGGGGCAAGGTCTGGGGAAGGAGCGGCAGGAACCATGTCTGGCCAGGAGGGTGGCAAGCAGAAGCCCCTGAAACAGCTCAAGAAGCAGGCCAAGGAGATGGATGAGGAAGATAAAGCTTTCAAGTAGAAACAAAAAGAGGAGCAGGAGAAACTCAAGGAGCTAAAAGTAAAGGCCGTGGGGAAAGGCCCCCTGGCCACAGGTGGAATTAAGAAATCTGGCAAAAAGTAAGCTGTTCTTTGTTCCTGAAGCCATGATGACTCTTGATTCCATTCATATTTAAATGTCTGTATTCCCTGACATAATTTCTTTTGCCACTTATAGCTAGAATGAAGTGTTGTCTTGAAGTCTGTTGTACATTTAAGAATAAACTTAGCCGGGCTCGGTGGCTCAGCCTGTAGTCCCGCACTTTGGGAGGCTGAGGTGAGTGAATTGCCTGAGCCCACGGGTTCGAGACCTGCCTGGGCAACTTGGTGAGACTTCATCTCTAC
>NW_007249845.1:100098-105440 GCF_000164805.1 Carlito syrichta
AGATGTACACCAAATGTTTCCAGCCTTTGAAAATCCCACAATCAGTCTGGGTGCAGTGGCTCAAGCCTGAGCACTTTGGGAGGCCAAAGTGATAGGATTGCTTGAGCCCAGAGGTTCAAGACCAGCCTGGGCAACCTGGTGAGCCCTCATCTCTACAATAAGTCAAAAAATTAGCTGGGTGTGGTGGTGCATACCTGAAGTTCCAGCTACTTGGAAGGTTGAGGTGTGAGGATTGCCTGTGCCTAACAGGTCAAGGTTGTGATGGCCGTGAGTGTGCCATTGCACTCCAGTTTGGGCAACAGAGTGAGACTCCAACTCGAAAGAAAGGAAGGAAGGAAGGAAGGAAGGAAGGAAGGAAGGAAGGAAGACAATTCCACAATCTCTGGGACACATTCCACAAGTGCACAGAAATATATACAAGAATGTTCCCTGAAGAGTTGTAATAGTCTGTCTCTCCTGGCTCCTCCAACAAAGGTAAGCAAACTAATGGCCCAAATGTAGGTGAATGATTAAAAACCAAATTATGGACGTGATTCTACTTATATGAGGCCCTTAGAGTAGTCAAATTCAGAGATGAAGTAGAATGTTGGTTGCCAGGGGCTAGAAGGAGGAGAGCATGGGAAGTTCTTGTTTAATGAGTGCCGAGTTTTAGTTTTGGCAGATTAGAAAGTTCTGGAGACAGATGGTGGTGATGACTGCACAGCAGCAGGGTGAATGTACTTAATGGCACTGAACTGTGCACTTAAAAATGGTTAAGATGAGGCTGGATGCGATGGTTCACACCTGTAATTCCAGCACTTTGGGAGGCAGAGTTAAGAGGATTTCCTGAACTCACGAGTTTGAACCAGTATGGGCAACTTGGTAAGACCTCATCTCTACACTAAATCAAAAAATTAGATGGGCGTGGTGGCGCGTGCCTGTAGTTCCAGCTACTTGGAAGGTTGAGGCAGAAGGATCACCTGAGCCCAGCGGGTCAAGGCTGCAGTGGCTGTGAGTGTGCCACTGCATTCCAGACTGCATGACAGAGTGAGACTCCAACTCAAAAAAAAAAAAAAAGGTTAAGATGGTAAGTGTTATGTTGTAGGGTAACAAGCACTCTGACTTCTGAATGGCCCATACTGCATGCTGTGTTATAGTTGCCTGGGTCCTTGTTGACCTTTCCATTGCATCAGGAAGGTGACCATGCCATCCATCTCTCTCTCCCAGTTCCTAATTGAAGACCTGATGAAAAGAAACCCAGCCGGGCTCAGTGGCTCAGCCGGTAATCTCGCGCTTTGGGAGGCTGAGGTGAGTGGATTGCCTGAGCCTGCAGGTTTGAGACTCGCCTGGACAACTTGGCGAGACCTCATCTCTACAATAAATCAAAAAATTAGCCAGGCGTGGTAGCGCGCGCCTGTAGTTCCAGCTACTTGGAAGGCTGAGGTGGAAGGATCACAGGAGCCCAGCAGGTCGAGGCTGCGGTGGCCAGGAGCAGCCACTGCACTCTAGTCTGGGCAACAGAGTGAGACTCCTTCTAAAAAAAAAAGAAAAGAAACCCAACACAAATTCTTTTTTGAATTGGAGTCTCACTCTGTCGCCCAATCTGGAGTGCAGTGGCATGCTCATGGCCACCGCAGCCTTGAACTACAGGCACATGCTACCACGATGGCTAATTTTTGTGATTTTTTAATTGTAGAGACGAGGTCTCACCAAGTTGCTCAGGCCGGCCTCGAACCCCCAGGCTCAGTCAATCCTCTTGCCTTGGCCTCCCAAAGTGCTAGAATTACAGGTTGAGCCACTGTGCCTGGCCAAACACAAACTTTTTCAACAAATGAATGTATACCATTGACTTGTGAATCTGGTCTGGGTTGGTAGTTCCCTTTGCCCCAACCTCATCTGTACTACTACAGGAACAAGGACTATCTGGCCCTGAATAGGATATTGTTCATCTTACCTGACCATCAGGGTGCTGGTCAATCTCTCTCTGTTTTGGAATCTCAGATTACCTTCACCTGGATTCTTTATAATTGCACCAGAATAAGTGAACTTGTTAATGGTCTGGGAAATTGAAGCTCAAAAGCAAGTGACACCAGGCACGGTGGCTCACAACTGTAATCCCAACACTTTGGGAGGTGAAAGTGACAGGATTGCCTGAGTCCAGGGGTTAGAGGCCAGTCTGGGCAACTTGGCGAGACCTCGTCTCTACAATTAAATTTAAAAAATTAGCCGGGTGTGGTGGCACGGGCCTGTGGTTCCAGCTACTTGGAAGGTTGAGGCAGAAGGATCACCTGAACTCAGCAGGTCAAGGCTGCAGTGACTGGGAGCGTGCCAGTGTACTCCAGCCTGGGTGACAGAATGAGATGCCTACTCACAAAAAAAAAGCAAGTGACATGTCCTTCAGGAGATTCCAAACTGAGGAAAGGGAAGGCTTGAATTTGAACTGAACTTAGGTCTTCCAACACCCCTATCCAGGTGTCTTTCTACTGAACCCTTACTACTTCCTTTGGGCAGATGACAGGTCTTATGCATCCTTAAGACTCTAGCACCTATGTAGGAACTGGCACAATTCATAGCCAGTGAGTGTTTATCGAATGAATGAATAAAAGAAAGGGGAAGTTCTATAGCTAACACACAAACACACATATGCATGTGCATGCACACATATATTATAGTTTTTCCATAAAATTAGAATACAGTGCTAAACCCACAAAAGGAAGCACAGAACTTGTAACTTGCCACATAATTAGGCATGATGTCCCACCATCAGGACTGAAGTTGGTCAGCAAAAACAAAGGTAACTGAAGAACTTGCACTTTTTTTTTTTTGAGTTGGAGTCTCATTTTGTCACCCAGGCTGGAGTGCAGTGGCACGCTCACAGACACCGCAGCCTCAACCTGCTGGGCTCAGGTGATCCTTCTGCCTTAGGCTTTCAAGTAGTTGGAACTACAGACCCATGCCACCATGCCTGGCTAATTTTTTAATTTTATTGTCAAAACGAGGACTCCCAAGTTTCCCAAGTTGGTCTTGAACCCCCGAGCTCAGGCAACCCTCTTGCCTCTGCCTCCCAAAGTGCTAGGATTACAAGCGTGAGCCACTTCACCTGGCTATTAAGCATCTTTTCTGTGCCTAGCCCTGTGCTAGGCACTATGAATTCAAAGAGGAAGAAGACACTGTTCCTGCTCTCATGACACACCACCTTACTTGGAGAGAAAGTCATAGAGAAAAATAGTTACTAGCCAGAGTCATTGAACATCCCTCAAGGCAACAAGGATGGATAATGAGTGAACCTAAGCACCTGTCACAATGGTGCCTGAATGCTGCTCACCAAGGCTGGAGCATAATGAGCATGCTCAGGCAGGAGAGGACTCTGAAAAGTTGGACCCAGTCAGATCACAAAGGGCTATGTGTGTCATGCTGGAAAGTTTGGACTAATACCTGGGTTCTGTTTTTTTTTTTTTTTGGAATATGCTGTCATTTTATCTATAAATGAGCACATCTGTAGAGTGATTCCGTGGACTAATAAAATATGTTTACAGGGCCAGGCACAGTGGCTCACACCTGTAATCCCAGCAGTTTGGGGAGGCCAAGGCAGGAGGATTGCTGGAGCCCAGGAGTTCAAGACCAACTTGGACAACATAGGGAGACCCCATCTCTATTTAAAAAAAAAAAGGGGAACCGGGTGCAGTGACTCCAGTGACTCATGCCTGTAATCCCAGCCCTTTGGGAGGCTGAGGTGAGAGGATTGCCTGAGCCCATGGGTTTGAGACCAGCCTGGACAACTTGGCAAGACCTCATCTCTACAATAAATAACAAAATAAGCTGGGCATGGAGTGCGTGTTTGTAGTTCCAGTTACCTGGAAGGCTGAGGCAGAAGGATCGACTGAGCCCAGCAGGTTGTGGCTGCGGTGGCCATGAGTGTGCCACTGCCCTCCAGCCTGGGTGACAGAGTGAGACTTCAGATTTTTATTTACAGTATTGTAAATAAAAATCTGATTGACTTCAAATGTGAAAAACCAGATCCTAAAATTTGGTCCTTTATATTCTAAAAGGGTGCTCCAAAGGATGGCAAAAGAGACAGATATGCAAATAAGATTTTTTTAATGCCTTGTACCCCCTAGGCTGATGCTGTGTGTGGTAACTATAGCCACAATGTGTGGACCTATCAGACTGTGACTCTACCTAAAAGATCTCAAAATAGCTCTGCTCTGCTCTCCACGGCAGGCAAGCGTCTGCTCTATTCGGCAGTAGCTCATTCTTTACTATTGTTGCTATGTGACAAACTATTGGCTCTCAGTGTTAATCCAAGCCTGCCAGAGAAGCAGGGTGGGCAGAAGGCTTTCAGAGAAGCATCTTTCCTAGAATATAATGTAACAAACATGTCCTGAGCATTTCTGAGTTACCCCCACAGAAACTGACCCTAAAGATACAAGTATCTGGTTCAGTTCTGTGAATATTTATTCAGTAACTTCTGTGTGGCAGACACTGTGCTGAGCTACAGGGATACAAAGATAAATAATATGTACATGGTTTCTGTCCTTAGTTGCTCACTACCTAGTAAGAAAGACAGATTCATAAATAGCAAGCTACAATGTACTGTAGTAGATGCAATGATAGAGGCTTGGGTGCTATGTGAACACTCAGAGGAGTTTTCAGATAAATTCAGGTTTGGACATGGTGATGTGCTTGTGGGACACCCATATGGACATCATCCATGGACAGCTGGGTATACGGGTCTATGGGAAAATCAGACTTGGTTCGTGTCCTCTAGGGTCTCGCTATCTAGGGAAAGAGAAGTTTAAATACTGTGGATCCGCCAGACTCAGTGGCTCAGCCTGTAATCCCGGCACTTCGGGAGGCCAAGGTGAGTGGATTGCCTGAGCCCGCGGGTTTGAGACCTGCCTGGGCAACTTGGCGAGACCTCATCTCTACAATAAATCAAAAATTAGCCAGGCGTGTTGGCACGTACCTGTAGTTCCAGCTACTTGGAAAGCTGAGGGAAGGATCACCTGAGTCCAGCTGGTTGAGGCTGCGGTGGCTGGGAGTGTGCCACTGTACTCTGGCCTGGGCGACACAGTGAGACTCCACTCTAAATAAATAAATAAATAAAATAGATCAATGTTAGTACTTTGGAGTGAATATTAACATAGAGGTTCATGCAAAGGCGATGGTACAAACTACCTTGGCCTGCAGATTTTGATGTTCCTCTGGGAGACAGCCTAGGAATTGAGTCTTAAATGATTCAGAGTGGTTTTCTCATTAAAAGGGGGGAAGCAGCCGCGCTTGGTGGCTCAGCCTGTAATCCCGTGTCTTTGGGAGGCTGAGGTGAGTGGATTGCCTGAGCCCGCGGGTTCGAGACCCACCTG
>NW_007249845.1:105460-107164 GCF_000164805.1 Carlito syrichta
AAAAAAAAAAAAAAAAAAGGGCGGGGAAGCATGCATGAAATAATTGGACAATTCCTTAGCTCTGCAGTCCAGTCACGGGTAAGGGGAGCATGCCTAGGGCTGGCACAGCAAACACCCCAAAGCCCAGCACCTGGGCAATGAATACTGGTGATATGGCTTACTGGGAAGCTGCATGTATGACGTCACCTGATGGCATAAGATGTTTTGGAGTGTTGAGATCTCTAGAGGCATACAAGACAACAAACCTTCCCTTTTCCTTGCTTCTCCAACCTGGCAAACATCTCGTTTCACATGGGCTGCCAAGACCACAAGACTTCAGGAGCATCTCCATGAGACACAGGAGGAACACCTGCCTCATTTTCCTACCTTCGGCCTTATTGCAGGTTGATCCTTTGCACTACTTTTTTGATTCAACTGGGCATAAATCAAGAACAGTTTCTTTTTTTTTTTTTTAGGGCAGCCATTGCCTTACTAGACTCTCATGTGCTCTTTGAGCTAGTCCTTGGCCATGTTTCCTAAGCTTTGGCCCCCTCCCCTTCCTTGGGGAGGTGAATCTCCTCTCTCTCTCTTACTTTCCTCTCTTCCTAATTTACTTTCTAAATAAACTATATTTTCTTTTTTTTTTTTTTTTTTTTGAGTTGTAGTCTCACTCTGTCGCCTAGGCTGGAGTGCAATGGCACTCTCACAGCCACTGCAGCCTTGACCTGCTTGGCTCAGGTGATCCTTCCATCTCAACCTTCCAAGTAGCTGGAACTATAGGCACGTGCCACCACACCTGGCCAATTTTTTTTATGTATTGTAGAGATGAGGTCTCACCATGTTGCCCTGGCAGGTCTCAAACCTGCGGGCTCAGGCAATCCACTCACCTCAGCCTCCCAAAGACGCGGGATTACAGGCTGAGCCACTGAGCCCAGCTGGCCTATATTTTCTAATCTAAAAAAAGAAAAGAAAAAAATGGGCAACCCTTCCCAAAACAGTAGTTCTGGGACTACTGGGACTACAGTTGGGGGACTGACTAACCCCAAGCTGAGCCCCAATGATTCCTACCTCCTGGGCCGGAGTACAGTGGCTCATGCCTGTAATCCTAGTACTTTGGGAGACCGAGGTGGGAAAATTGCTTGAGCCTAGAGTTCAAGACCAGGCTGGGCAACATAGCAAGATCTTGTCTCTACAAAAATTAAAAAATTAGCCGGGCTTGGTGGCATGGGCCTGTAGTCCCAGCTACTCAGAGACTGAGGTGAAGAATCACCTATTGTGTTGTATAGACTCTATTCTAGCAGATTAAATCAAGAGATTCTCCTTGCTGGCTTGATGAAGTAATTAGCATGTTGTGGAAGCTCACAAGGCAAAGAACTTTAGGTGGACTCTCGGATCTGGCAGAAGCCATTAGACAACAGCAACAAAAAGCCAGGGTCCTCAGCAGCACTGTCACAAGGAAATGAATTCCATCAACAATCTGAATGAGCTTGGATGCAGATTCTTCCACCTTGAGCCTACAGATGAAAATGCAGCATAGCCAGGCACAGTGTCTGTGATCCCAGCATATAATTTTATTTCTCATGGTTCTGGATGCTGGGAGTTCAAGATCCAGGCACTAGCATTCAGCATCTGATGGGGATTTCTTGCAGCATCCTTACGTGGCAGAGGGTCAAAAAGGTATGAACAGCTCTCTCAAACATCTTTTTTTTTTTTTTTTGAGTTGGA
>NW_007249845.1:107369-109858 GCF_000164805.1 Carlito syrichta
CCACTCACCTCAGCCTCCCAAAGGCGCGGGATTACAGGCTGAGCCACCGAGCCCAGCGAATCAAACATCTTTTATAAGGTTATTATTCCCTTGTGTACCAGGAATTATGTAAACCAGCGTTCAGAGCACAACTGCTTCTAACAGGAAAACAAAAGGGAAAGAAAAACTTTAAATGTCTATCCATAGTAAAGTGGAAAAATAAATTGTGGTTTATTAATACAGTGGAAACCACATAGCAATAAAATAAACAAGTCACAACTTCATGAATAACTTGGCTGGGTTGCATAAAAATAATCTGAAGCTAAACCAGTGAGTCACATAGGAAGAATATGATTCCCTTTATATAAAGGTAAAAAAAAAAAAGGTGAAAATAAACTACTGTACGGTGTATGAGGATGCATGCATAGAAGAAAAACTATTGGAATAGGCAAGGAACCTCATGACCTATCACCTCCCAGAGGCACTAGTTTCTAATACCATCACCTTGGTGATGAGCTTTGGAAATAAGAATTTTGGAGGGACATATACATTGAAATCCTAACCCATAATGATCATACACACAGATAATTATATGGGATATAATAAGTATAATTTAGACTAAGCAAGTTGGACTCGGTGGCTCAGCCTGTAATCCTGCGCCTTGGGAGGCTGAGGTGAGTAGGATTGCCTGAGCCCGTGGGTTCAAGACCCGCCTGGGCAACTTGGCGAGACCTCATCTCTATAATAAATTAAAAAATTAGCCGGGCGTGGTAGCGCATGCCTATAGTTCCAGCTACTTGGAAGGCTGAGGTGGAAGGATCGCCGGAGCCCCAGCAGGTCGAGGCTGCGGTGGCCGGGAGTGGCCACTGCACTCCAGTCTGGGCGACAGAGTGAGACTCCAAAAAAAAAAAAATACTAAGCCAAGACTGAGTGTGGTGGCTCACCCTGTTAATTCCAGCAGTTTGGGAGGCCAAGGCAGGAGGATCCCTTGAGGCCAGGAGTTTAAGACCAGCCAAGGCAACATAGTGAGACCCTGTTTATACAAAAATAAAAATAAAAAAATTAGCTAAGTGTAGTGGCACACACCTGTAGTCCCAGATACTTGAGAAACTGAGGCAGAAATATCACCTGAACCCAAGAGGTTGAGACTGTGGTGAGCCATGATCTTGCCACTGCACTCCAGCCTGGGTGACAGAGTGAGATCCCCAACTCAAATAAATAAAGACAATATTTGTGTAACCATTATCTAGGTCATGAAATAAAATATAGCCAATGTCTTAGCAGCCTGGCCCCCAGTTATGTGACCTCTCCTATCCCATAGCCCTTGATTTCGGAGTGTCACTGCTATACTGACTCCAGCCATTATCAGCCCTTGCCTTTTTGCAATTAGTCATGTTGGTGCATGAAGCTGTTATTTGTTTATTTTATTGGTGTATGGTTTCCACTATATTAATAAACCACAATTAATTTTTCCGCTTTACTGTGCATGAACATTTAAGACTTTCCTTTTTTTTTTTTTTGCTATTAGAAACAGTTCTGTTCTGAACACTAATTTATAAAACTCCTGGCACACATGAGCAAGGCTTCGTGAAGGAGCATGTATACTAGAATTGGAATCGCTGATATAAATGCTGTGTACATCTTCAGTTTTTCTAGATAATGCTGAACTGTTTTACTGAGCAGTTTATCACCTTATACTCCTGTCAGCAATGTATGAGAGTTTCTATAGCTCCACTTCATTGACAACGTTTGGTATTGTCTTAATTTTAACACTCTGAGGAGCATTTATGGTGTCTTATTGTGATTTTAATTGTGTGTGTGTGTGTGTGTGTGTGTGTGTGTGTGTGTGTGTGTGTGTGTGTTGGAGTCTCACTCTGTCGTCCAGGCTGAAGTACAGTGACATGCTCATGGCCACTACAGCCTCAACCTGCTGGGCTCAGGCGACCCTTCCTCCTTAGCTTTCCAAGTGACTGGAACTAAAGATGTGGGCCACTATGCCCAGCTAAATTTTTTATTTATTGTAGAGTTGTAGAGATGAGGTCTCGCCATATTGCCCAGGCTGGTCACGAACAGTGGGCTCGGGCTATCCTCTTGCCTCTGCCTCCCAAAGTGCCAGGATTACAGGTATGAGCCACTGTGTCCAGCTGTGATTTTGATTTTTTTTTAAATTGGAGTCTCACTCCATCGCCCAGGCTGGGGTGCAGTGGCACACACACTCACGGCCACACCAGCATCAACCTATTAGCCTGGCCTAATTTTTAATTGGTAGTTCCTTATTGCCCTTTTGAATTTCTTCTTCTTCTTCTTCTTCTTCTTTTTTTTGAATTGTAGTCTCACTCTGTCACCCAGACTGGAGTGTAGTGGCACACTCATGGCCATGGCAGCTTCGGCCCGCTGGGCTCAGGCATCCTTCTACCTCAGTCTTCCAAGTAGCTGGAACTACAGGTACATGCCACCACGACCTGCTAGTTTTAAAATTTATTTTATTTTATTTTATTTATTTATTTCTT
>NW_007249845.1:110240-112719 GCF_000164805.1 Carlito syrichta
CCCACGGGCTCAGGCAATCCACTCACCTCAGCCTCCCAAAGGTGCGGGATTACAGGCTGAGCCACCAAGCCCGACTTTTTTGTTTATTGTAGAGATGAGGTCTCACCAAGTTGCCCAGGTTGGTCTCGAGCCCCTGGGCTCAGGCATTCCTCTCACCTCAACCTCCCAAAGTGCTGGGATTATAGGCGTGAGGCACTGCAACCAGCCTGGGTTTCTTCTTTTGTGAAGTGCCAGTTCAAGTTTTTGTTCAATTTCCCGTTGATTTGTTTGTCTTTGATTAATATGATTTGTAACTTCCCACTTTGTGCTTTGCTGTTTAACTTTGCAAATGGACCTTAAGTATATGATAAGATGTTCACGTTCAATTACAAAAAGAAATATTAGACTGTGAGTTATGCAAGGAGAAAAAATAAAAATAAAAGAGATATGACACAACCACAACGGTATTCTTCTCTTTCTTTCTTTTTTTATGTTGGACTCTCACTCTGTTGCCCAGGCTGGAGTGCAGTGGCACACTACAGCCACCACAGCCTCAACCCGCTGGGCTCAGATTAATCTTCCACCTCAGCCTTCCAAGTAGTGCCACCGCACCCGGCTAATTTTTTGATTTATTGTAGATAAAAGTAAATCAAATGACTTTAAAATGTACTGAGCTATTTTTTTTTTTTTTAGTTGGAGTCTCAGCCACCGCAGCCTCGACCTGCTGGGCTCAGGCAATCCTTCCGCCTCAGCCTTCCAAGTAGCTGGAACCACAGGCATGCACCACCATGCCCAGCTAAATTTTTGATTTGTTGTAGAAACAAGGTCTTGCCGAGTTGCCCAGGCTAGTCTTGAACCCCTGGGCTCAGGCAATCCTCTCACCTCCACCTCCCAAAGTGCTGGGATTACAGGTGTAAGCCACTGCTCCCAGCTAGTATTGAGCTTCAGGCCTGTGTCAAATTCTGAGGTACAGTAGTAAACAAAACAGAGACCTTGACTTAGGGAGCGCCTGGTCTAGTGACAGAAGACACTCCCTGACCCCAGCACTCCTGGGATGTGTGATAAACACTATGAGAGGTCATACCAAGGCACCTAGGAGGAGACTGACATACAGCAGAGACATCCAATAGTTGTGGGGGTGGGCAGGTAGCCTAATGTTTACATGCAGAGAAGAAAGGAGAGGGAGCCAGTTCATGGAGGTCCCCCTCTTGGGGGACAAGAGGCCCCAGAAGAGAAAACAGCATTTGTGAAGGAGAGCAGATCTCTGTCAATTTGAGGAACTGAAAGAAGTTTGACTCAGCCGGAAGCCAACATGAGTCAAGTTGGTTTTCAGAAAAAACCATTCTAGAAATGTGGAGAAAGGATTGAAAGGGGCAAAAGTGGAGTCAAGAAGATCAGTGAAAAAGCTTCTGCAGTTGTCAGCCAAGAGGAAACAGGAGGATGGATTAAGAGTGACAGTGGGGACAGAAAGGCTGGGACAGATTCAAAAGATCCTGAGACTTTAGAATCTATACACTTAGTGATTCAATTACAGAATGAAGAGGACAGGGCCTCATTATACTAATAAAAGCTAATATTTTGTAAATATTTACTCTGTGACAGCACAAGTTCAGCACTTGGTGTGATTCTGTCATTCAGTCCTCTCTGTGATCTGGGAGGTAGGTACTGCCATGATGAGAGTTCAGACTAAAAGTCAAAGGATGTTAAGAAATTTATTTGAGGTACTCCAGTTTAGGGTATGGCGGAGCCAGCATTTATAACCATTTGTCTGGCTGCTAAGTTTGTACTCTTAACCCACCTCTTTTTTTTTTTGATTAGGGTTCTCATTCCGTCACCTAGGCTTGAGTGCAGTCGCACGCTCAGGCCACCACAGTCTCGACCTACTGGGCTCTGGCGATCCTTCTGCCTCAACCTTCCGAGTAACTGGAACCACAGGCAGGTGCCACACGCCCGGCTAATTTTTCTTGATTTATTGTAGAGAAGAGGTCTCATCATGTTGCCCAGGCTGGTCTCGAACCCGTGGAGTCAGGTAATCCTCTCACTTCCACCTCCTAAATTGCTGGGATTACAGCCGTGTACCATTGCACTTGGCTTAACCCATGAGCGCGGAGGCTCATGTCTGTAATCCCAGCACTTTGAGAGGCAGAGGTGAGATGATCGCTTGAGCTCAGGGGTTCAAGACCATTCTGAGCTACATGGTGAGAACTCATCTCTACAATAAATTTAAAAAATCAGCCAGGCATGATAGCACACGCCTGTGGTTCCAGCTACTTGGAAAGCTGAAGCAGAAGGATCACCTGAGCCTAGCAGGTCAAGGCTGCGGTGGCCATGAGTGTGCCACTGCACTCCAACCTGGGCCCTGGGCAACAGAGTGAGACTCCGACTCAAAAAAAAAAAAAAAGGTGAGCCGGGCTCGGTGGCTCAGCCTGTAATTCCGCGCCTTTGGGAGGCTAAGGTGAGTGAATTGCCTGAGCCCACGGGTTTGAGACCCACCTGGGCA
>NW_007249845.1:112958-125387 GCF_000164805.1 Carlito syrichta
GCGCGCGCTACCACACCTGGCTAATTTTTTTTGATTTATTGTAGAGATGAGGTCTCACCAAGTTGCCTAGGCAGGTCTTGAACCCGTAGGCTCAGGTAATCCACTCACCTCAGCCTCCCAAAGTGCGGGATTACAGGCTGAGCCACCAAGCCCGGCTTATTTTTGTTTTTTTTTAAAGCAGGTAAATCACATGATCAAATCTTGTTTATAGGAAGATAATTCTGACAGCAACATGGAAACTTGATAGTTTTGGAAAAATAGGTAGTAGAAACCCCAATACATGCATTTATGCTTTCATAGCCATCTTCTAATCACTACCAGACTTGTGCCAGGACTACCAGACCCAGGGAACACAGAGACAAACCAGACTTTGTCCTTGTCCTCATGGAACTTCAGGGCCAGGAATGGAGTGACTTGGATGAACCTTGTTCTAAGAGATGGGTAAGTGGGCACAGGTAGCTGTGGGAGCACAGAGGAGGGAAAGGATCTAATCCAGCTTGGAGAGGGGGGTTCCTTGATAAGAGATGTGGTTGGAGGTAAGTCTGGAAGAGTAAGTAGCGACAGACGAGTAAAGGGCAGAGCCCTGGAGCAGAGGGAGCAGTGTGGATGAAAGCGCCATTCACTGAAAATTCAGTCACTGCAAGGGGTTCATTGAAACTGGGGCAGTGGGTGGCTGTGTGGGGAAGGAAGATGGATACTGCAGGAGATGTGGATAAGGTCCTGAAAGGTTTAAATGAGGAGCTTGAATTTTATCCTGAAAATAGCGGTGAGACTTTGGAAGTTAATAGGAAAATAATATGATCAGATTTGCCTGTTGGAAAGATCCTTTTGGCTGCAGTGTGGAGGAAGGGCAGGAACGGACCAGATGACAAGAAGGATAGCTAGGATAACTAGGAGGAGGATACAGTGATCCAGGCAGAAATGATAAGGACCTGAACTCAGGTGTGTGTACTACTCAGCTTTCTCTAAGCTGTGCAGTGTTACAAACAATTTAAAAATATCTGCCGGGCACAGTGGCTCACGCCTGCAATCCCAGCACTTTCAGAGGCGGAGGCAAGAAGATTGCCTGAGCTCAGCCTGGGCAACTTGATGAGACCTGGTCTCTACAATAAATCAAAAAATTAGCCGGGTTTGGTGGCATGTGCCTGTGGTTCCAGCCACTTGGAAGGCTAAGGCAGAAGGATCACCTGAGTCCAGCAGGTCAAGGTTGTGGTGGCCATGAGCATGCCACTGCACTCCAGCCTGGTTGGCAGTGAGACTCTGACTAAAATAAAATGGAATGGAATGGAAGAGAAGAGAATAGAATAGAATAAAAACAAAATATCATGGTATCTGGGCTGGGCATGGTGGCTCATGCCTGTAATCCCAGCACTTTGGGAGACTAAGGCAAAAGGATTGCTTGAGCCCAGGAGTTTAAGACCAACCTGGGCAACATAGTGAGACCTGGTCTCTACAGAAATAAAAACAAGCCGGGCTTGGTGGCTTAGCCTGTAATCCCACGCTTTTGGGAGGTTGAGGTGAGTGAATTGCCTGAGCCCGTGGGTTCAAGACCCGCCTGGGCAACTTGGTGAGACCTCATCTCCACAATAACTCAAAAATTAGCTGGGCGTGGTAGCGTGCGCCTGTAGTTCCAGCTACTTGGAAGGCTGAGGCGGAAGGATCGCCAGAGCCCAGCAGGTCAAGACTACGGTGACCGGGAGTGGCCACTGCACTCCAGTCGGGGCGACAGGTGAGACTCCAACTCAAAAAAAGCAACAACAAACAAACAAATAAAAAAACCAATTAGCTGGGCATAGTGGCACAAACCTGTAGTCCCATCTACTTGGGAGGCTGAGGCAGGGGGATTGCCTCAGTCCAGGTGGTGAGCCCAGGTGGTTGAGGCTGAAGTGCTGTAATCATGCCACAGCATTCAAGCCTGGGCAGCAGAGTGAGACCCCAACATATTCTCGTATTCTGTCTCTCTCTCTCTCTCTCTCTCTCTCTCTCTTTCTCTCTCTCTCTCTCTCTCTCTCTCTCACACACACACACACACACACACACACACACACAAATCATGGCATTTGGCAACAAATGCTTCTTTTCTGCTCATGTTACATGAGGGTTGCAGGCTGGTTATTGTTCTGCCTGACTCAGCTGTACATATCTGTTCATTCTGTAACCTACACTGAGCAATAACCACTATTTGGGACATGATGTTCTCACAGCGGAGGGCTAAAGCAAAAGTACCCCAGCCAGGCCACACAATTGCATTGGAAACTCTGTTCAAATGTGACAAAGTTCACACTCACTCATATCCTACTGTCCAAAGCATGTCATATGGCCAATTCCAAAATTCACTAGGCCAGAGAAACATGTGAAGCTTTGGACAGTGTGAATGGTTATTGTGAGCCTGGGGACAGAGAAGAGAAAATAAGTCAGGATCCTGGGATTTGGTGGTTGGTTGGGAGTAGAGGATGTGGCAAGGATTGCTCAGGTGATTAAATTGAAAGTGGTATCATTCAACAAAAAAAGGGGTGTGGGAAGAGGAGCCTTGTAGTAGACATTTGTTGATGCCCAGCATCAAATCTGCCCTCTTGTGATAAAGTTACCCTTGTTTTGCTCTTGGGAAACCATTCTTTCCCCATTCACAGCCCTCATGCTTTTGGTGAAACTTCTTCCACTCCTTACACAGGGGTGGAACATGTGAATTAGACCTAAGTCAGTAAGAATGTCTGTACCTCTGAACACAATCACTGCTCCAAGATAAGGTTTATTACACAAATCTGGCCAATCAGCCTGTGAAGTTCAATTTCAGGTCTTTAGTTTGGTGACTTGAATGAGAACAGTTAGAGTTACAGCAACTGAGGGGAATGGGATCTAGGAATGTCGGAATGGAGTCAGCACAGAAGCAGCAGAGCCCAGGGAGGAGAGGATGAGACTGGTTCCTGGTGACATCCTTTAACTTTGATCAAGCCATATGTGGAGCAATCCCAGAAAATATTAATTCTAAGCATTAGCTGGGTGCGGTGGCTCATGACTGTAATCCCAGCACTTTGGGAGGTAGAGACAAAAGGATTGCCTGAGTCCAGGGATTCAAAACCAGAATGGGCAACTTGGTGAGACCTCATCTTTACAATAAATCTTTAAAAATTAGCTGGGTGTGGTGGCACACACCTGTAGTTCCAGCTACTTGAATGACTGAGGCAGAAGGATTGCCTGAGCCCAGCAGGTCGAGGCTGCGATGGCCGTGAGCATGCCACGGCACTCCAGTCTGGGTGGCAGACTGAGACTCCGACTCAAAACAAAAATTTTTTTAAAGTCAGAGTCTTGGACAGGCTCAGTGACTCAGCCTGTAATCCCAGCACTTTGGGAGGCCAAGGCGAGTGGATTGCCTGAGCCCGCGGGTTCAAGACCAGCCCAGGCAAATTGGCGTGCCTCATCTCTAAAATAAATCAAAAATTAGCCGGGCATGGTAGTGCGCGCCTGTAGTTCCGGTTACTTGGAAGGCTGAGGCAGAAGGATTGCCAGAGCCCAGCAGGTCAAGGCTGCAATGACTGGGAGCGTGCCATTGCACTCCAGTCTGAGCAACTGAGTGAGACTCCAACTCAAAAAATTAAAAATTAAAGTAAATAAATAAATAAAAGTCAGAGTCTCACTCTGTTGCCTAGACTGGAGTGCAGTGGCACAAATCACGACTCATTGTAGCCTGGACTTCCTGGGCTCTGGCAATCCTTCTACCTCAGCCTACAGAGTAGCTGGGGCTACAGGAGCATACCACCGCAATCAGATAATTTTTTTTTTTAATTTAAAAATGTTACTTTGTGTGTGTGTGTGTCAGAGTCTCACTCTGTCATCCAGGCTGGAGTGCAGTGGCATGCTCACGGCCACCTCAGCCTCATCCTGCTGGGTTCAGATGATCCTTTGGCCTCAGCCTACCAAGTAGCTGGAACCACTGAAATGTGATACAATGCCTGGAAATTTTTTTTTATTTATTGTGGAGACAAGGTCTCACCAAGTTGCCCAGGCTGGTCTCAAACCTCTGGGCTCAGGGAATCCTCTCACCTCTGCCTCCCAAAGTGCTGGGATTACAGATGTGAGCCACTGTGTCCTGCCAATTAATTTTTTTAATTGACAAAAATTATATATATATATGATGTACAACATGATTTTTTTCCAATTTAAATTTTTTATTTTTTTATTATTTTATTTTATTTATTTATTTATTTATTTTTTTGAGTTGGAGTTTCACTCTGTCGCCCAGACTGGAGTGCAGTGGCTGCTCCCGGCCACTGCAGCCTCGACCTGCTGGGCTCCGGCGATCCTTCCGCCTCAGCCTTCCGAGTAGCCAGAACTACAGGCGCGCGCTACCACGCCTGGCTGATTTTTTGATTTATTGTAGAGATGAGGTCTCGCTGCCCAGGCGGGTCTCGAACCCGCGGGCTTAGGCAATCCACACCTCAGCCTCCCAAAGGCGCGGGATTACAGGCTGAGCCACCGAGCTCGGCTAAATTTTTTGAGTTGGAGTCTCACTCTGTTGCCCATGCTGGAGTGTAGTGACATGCTCACGGCCACCGCGGCCTACACCCTCTGGGCTCAGGTGATCCTTTGGCCTCAGCCTTCTAAGTAGCTGGAACTATGGGAATACACTACCACTCCCACCTAATTTTTCTTGGTTTATTGTAGAGAAGAGGTGTCTCCAAGTTGCCCAGCCTGGTCTCGAACCCCTGGATTCAGGCAATCCTCTCACCTCAGCCTCCCAAAGTGCTGGGATTACAGGTGTGAACCACTGCACCTGAACCCACTGAAGACCCTTAAGTGGGGTAGTGACACAATCAAGTTTTTGAAAATTTGGAAAGCAATTTGAAAAGTTACCCTAATTGCTGGCTAGAGAGAAGACGAATAGAGAGTACAGTGAGGAATCTGTTGCAAAGTTAAAGAAAAGTTAACTTTTCTTTACCTTTGATGGATTTAAGGAATATTTAAACAGTTGAATCTTTAAGGCTGGCAGTTGACTGGCAGGATGTGGGGTTGAGGTTTCCAGTCAGGGGACAATGGTGCTATGCCCAGTAAAAGGAGACAAGGGCAGAAGGTGTCGATGCACCAGGCAGCTGTATTCATCAGAGACAAACTGGGACAACTTAAAATTCATGGTGGTTCATGCCTATAATCCCAGCACTTTGGGATGCAGAGGCAGGAGGATTTCTTGAGCCCAGTCTGGGCAGCACAGCAAGACCTCATCTCTATAAAACATTTAAAAAAATTAGCCGGGTGTGGTGGCATGCCCCCGTAGTCCCAGCTACTTGGGAGGCTAAGGTAGGAGGATTACCTGAGCCCAGGAGGTCGAGGCTGTGGTAAGCTTCAATTGTACCACTGGACTCCAGTCTGTGGGACAGAGTAAGGCCCCAACGCAAAAAAAAAGAAAAAAAAAATTATGGGTGCCTATCTCATGGGCCTCCAAAAAAGCTGAGAACATTACTAAGCATTTCTGGTTCGCTCTTTCTCATGGTCTGCATAAAACTATTTCTTACGTTTTTGCTGAACCCTCTACTCCCTTGCATCCTCTTTCTCTTAGTGCTTGACCTCACTTCACACCTCCCAGAGAAAAGACAAATAAGCCATCGGAACACAACTCATTCACATCCCTGCTACCAAATCTACACACCCATTTGCCTTGAGGACGTACTCCTCCTTCTGGTTTTAATAGTCTGGCAGAATGAACCAAACTCTCCCCAGATTACAGGAAAACTTGAGGATCGGACATCTAGTTCAGAATAGCATCAGCCGGGCTTGGTGGCTCAGCCCGTAATTCCGCGCCTTTGGGAGGCTGAGGTGAGTGAATCGCCTGAGCCCTTGGGTTCGAGACCCGCCTGGGCAGCGAGACCTCATCTCTACAATAAATAAAAAAATCAGTCGGGCGTGGTGGCGCATGCCTGTAATTCCGGCTACTCAGAAGGCTGAGGCGGAAGGATCGCCGGAGCCCAGCAGGCCAAGGCTGCGGTGACTGGGAGCGGCCACTGCACTGCAGTCTGGGCGACAGAAGTGAGACTCCAACTCAAAAAAAAAAAAGAATAGCATCACCCTTCCCTGTAACCCAGATGGAGGCATTTAATCATTTTAGTGGAAAAAAATGCCCAGGAGGAAGGCAAATGAATTATTGGGACAAAAAGGCCAGGGGATCTTTCTCAGGGAATAGGGCAAAACCATATCAATAGGAAGAAATCATGCTTTTCCTATGATTACACAGTGTACACTTGGAAGAAAATCACTTCAATGGTGATGAGGTGACTTTGCCCTTTGGTAACTGAGGAGAGAATACCTACAGCTATTGCTAATAGAGAGAGACTGAACTGAAGAGGAAATGCCTAAGTTTTTGCAGCCCTGTAGGAGGATCCCAAGCAGAGAGCAGTGCCACCATCATCTGCTGGAATGTGACACCAGAAAGGAAAGAGCCGGCACTGGTCGAACACCAGAGGGATGGAGCAACTCAAGGGGAAGATGTGGCATTCACAGTGAGGAAGGGTTTACAGAGGAGACTAGCAGAAGAACCAAAAGAGATGGAGAGGGGAATGGAGGGAGGGTCTACTCCCTCACTCCTCATCTCACTTTCTGGGCCCTCCTCTTTTGTCTTTTTCTCTTTCTTTCTTTTTCTTTCATCTATTATCTATCTATCTATCTATCTATCTATCTATCTATCTATCTATCTATCTATTTATATCATCTGTCTACCTATCAACTATTTATGTATTTATTGAAGAGACAAGGTCTCAGCCGGGCATGGTAGCTCAGCCTGTAAACCCAGCGCTTTGGGAGGCCCAGGTAAGAGGATTGCCTGAGCCTGGGGGTTCGAGACCAGTATGGGCAACTTGGTGAGGCCTCGTCTCTACAATAAATAAAAAAACGAGCTGGAAATGGTGACATACTTCTGTAGTTCTGGCTACTTGGAAGGCTGAGGCGGAAGGATCTCCTGAGCTCAGTAGGTCGAGGTTGCAGTGGCCGTGAGCATGCCACTGCATTCCAACCTGGGTGACAAGAGTGAGACTCCAACTCAAAAAAAAAAAAAAAAAAAAAAAAAAAGAGAGAGACAAGGTCTCATTAGGTTGCCCAGACTAGACTCATACTCCTGAGCCCAAAGAAACCTCCTACCTCAACCTCTCTAGTAGCTGGGATTACAAGCACATGCCACTGTGCCCAGCTCCATTCCACCTCTGTACTTTTAAAAGGCTCAGCTCCACACCTATAATCGCAGCACTTTGGGAGGTGGAGGCGAGAGGATTGACTGACTCGGGGATTTGAGATCAGCCTGAGCAACATGGCGAGACCTTGCCTTTACAATAAATTAAAAAATAAAGCCAGGCGCAGTGGCTCAAGCCTGTAATTTCAACTCTTTGGGAGGCCGAGGTGAGAAGATTGCCTGCGCTCAGGGGCTTGAGACAAGCCTGGGCAACTTAGTAAGACCTCATCTCTACAATAAATCACAAAAACTAGCCGGGAGTGGGGGCGTGTGTCTATAGTTCCAGCTACTTGGAAGGCTGAGGCTGAAGGATCACCTAAGCCCAGTAGGTCAAGGCTGCAGTAGCAGTGAGTGTGTCACTGCACTCCAGCCTGAGCGACAAGAGTGAAACTCCAACTCAAAAAAAAAAAAAAAAAATGCTGAGCTCCCTAAGGCTCTGTCTTTGGCTCTTCATACCATACTCTATCCCTGAGCATGCTCCTTCACAAACACTGCATTAAGTGCCATCTCTACATATGTTCAGTAAATGTTTGTTGAATGACTCAGTGAATGAATGAAGGTGAAAGTTTCTGGGAAAAGAGACAGGCGTGGTGGCTCATGCCTGTAATCCCAGCACTTTGGAGGCGGAGGAAAGAGGATTGTCTGAGTTCAGGGATTCGAGACCAACCTGGGCAACTTGGCAAGACCTTTCTGTACAATAAATCAAAAAAATTAGGTGGGTGTGGTGGTGTGTGCCTGTAATTCGAGCTACTTGGAAGCCTGAAGCGGAAAGATTGCATGAATCCATCAGGTCAAGGCTGCGGTAGCCATGAGCATGCCACTGCACTCCAGCCTGGGCAGCAGAGTGAGACTCCAACTCAAAAACAAAACAAAACTGATGATACATAAAACAATATAGATGAATCTCATAATATTATGTTGACTGAAAGAAGCCCAACAAAAGAGTATGTACTGTATGTAAACTTATATATAAATAAATACGTATATAGTAATAATACAAAGTTATGTTTACACTTTTATTTATAAATATAAAATCCATGTAATTTATAAATAAAATATAAAATGATATAAATATATAAGGTTCTAGAAAATGCAAACTGAGATATAGTGAAAGAGGTAGATCAGTGGTTCCCTAGAGAGGGGGATACATGGAGGGAGAGGAGAGATTGCCAAGGGACACAAGGGAGACTTGGAGGTGAGTGATAAATATGTTCATTATCTTGATTGTGATGGTGGTTTCATGGGTTTATATACACACATGTGAACATTTCTGTTTGGCCTGATGCAGTGGAGTATGCCTGTAATCCCAGTGCTTTGGGAGGCTGAAGCGGGAAGATCACTTAAGGACTGGAGTTTAAGACCAGCCAGAGCAACATAGCAAGACCCTATCTCTACAAGAAACAAAAATTAGCCAGGCATGTTGGCATGCATCTACAGTCTCTGCTGCTCAGGAGGCTGAGGTGGGAGAATCGCATGAGCCTGGGAATTTGAGGTTACAGTGAGCCATGATCATGCCAGTGCACTGCAGCCTGACAGCATGAGACCTGTGTCTCAACACAAAACAAGAGAAAATAGCAAATTTTCAGTTTGCACACTTCAAATATGTGTAGTTTATTATATTTCAGTTTTATCTAAATAATGCTACTAAATAAATATACATGCATCTATTAACATATGAAAGAATAATACTAAAAATAGTTTTTTAAGTGCCATAATTTAGACGATAAATTATTTTTATTGTGTGTAATAACTATGTTGAATGAAAGAATCTAGACATGCCATAATTTAGATGATAAATTATATAGTCACCATTCAGTTCCCACACGTAAAGCACTCGCCTGCTCTCCAATAGCAAAACTAGAAAATTGTCAGGCGCAGTGGCTCGTGCCTGTAAGCTCAGCACTTTGGGAGACTGAGGTGAGAGGATTGCCTGAGCTCAGGGGTTTGAGACCAGTGTGAGAAACAGAGAGACCTCATTTCTACAATAAATCAAAAAATTATCCAGGCGCGGTGGCACATGCCTGTGGTTCCAGCTACCTGGAGGACTGAGGTGGAAGGATCACCTGAACCTAGCAGGTCAAGGCTGTGGTGGCTGTGAACATGCCACTGCACTCTGACCTGGGTGACAGAGTGAGACTCCAAGTCAAAAAAAAAAGAAAAAGAAAAAAGAATAGAGAAAAGAGAAAATTCCACTGTGTTCAGCTCTAAATCCAGAATCTCAGTCTATAGTCTGTAACTATCTATCAGGTCTAGATGTAGATGCCACCTATGAACTAAAAGATAAACTATGTTTCAATATACAATGGTTGAGCAAGAACAAGATAAAATAAAAAAGACCACTTTAGAAATGAAAAGAGGCTATGAGACACACTGCAAATACTGGTCCTTTGCCATCAGTCATGTCCTCTGGGTAGAAACAGGGAAGATTCTCTTCTATGGCAGAAGAATTAGTTCTTGGGTGCATAGCCCCTGGTTCTTCCCTCTGGGAGGTTCTTGCTTTGTCAAGATCCCCAATGGAAAAAGGAGGGGTGGGCGCTGAAGTGATAACCCATTGGGGGTTGCCCGGTTTTCAGAGTTTGTGTCTTGCTAGTGCAGGTTTTGCAGCCTGAAAATAGATTTGGGGGCTGAGCAGTTATGGTTTTTACAAGCCAGCTAGTGGTTTCTTTGGTAATATAATTCCTTCAAAGCTGTAGCAGGCTTTGGACTATAGGCTTCATGTATACAAGTAAATGACTGCAGTCAAAGATTTCACTTGGGCATACCTTTTTTTTTTTTTTTTTTTGAGTTGGAGCCTCACTCTGTCACCCAGACTGGAGTGCAGTGGCATCTTCTGTCTTTCAAGGGTGGGAAGGCAACATCTTTGCCCCATCTTTGCCTTCAGGCTCATAATCACTGTAGAAGCTAGTCTTTTTGTTTCCATTTTTTAAAATTTTAGGTTGAAATTTCACTCTGTCGCCCAGGCTGGAGTGCAGTGGCATACTGCTCATGGCCACCGCAACCTTGACTTGTTGGGCTCAGGTGATCCTTCTTCCTCATCCTTCTAGTAGCTGGAACCACAGGCATATGCCCCCATGCCCAGCTAACTTTTTGATTTATTGCAGAGACAAGACCTTGCCAAGTTGCCCAGGCTGGTCTAGAATCCCTGGGCTCAGGCAATCCTCTTGCCTCTTCTTCCCAAAGTGCTGGGATTAAAGGTGTGAGCCACCACGCCTGGCCTAGACATACTTTTTAAGCCTGGATATTGTACTTTGGTGTTCTATAAATGAACTTCTGAGCTGAACCTAATGGCAGGCACCTCAGTTCTTCTGAAACAGGGGTGGGACGGCAACATCCTTAACTCTATCTTTGCCTTTAGGCTCATAACCACTGTGGGAAGCTAGTCTTATCGCTTTCTTTTTTTTTTTTTTTTGGAGTCTTACTGTCACCCAGGCTGGAGTGCAGTGACACGCTCACCACCACTGCAACCTCGACCTGTTGGGCTCAAGTGATCCTTCCGCCAAAGCCTTCCAAGTAGCTGGAACTACAGGCACATGCTACCACACCTGGCTAATTTTTTGATTTACCGTAGAGATGCGGTCTCACCAAGTTGCCCAGGCTGGTCTCAAACCCGTGGGCTCAGGTAATCCTCTCACCTTGGCATCCCAAAGTGCTGGGATTATAGGCGTGAACCACTACCTACAGCCTAGTCTTATTTCTTAAGGCTACAGCTCACAAACCAGTCCTTATAAGTGCTTAGGTTTGAATACCAACGTAGATGGTTTTTTTCAGCCCTGAAAATCTCCAAAGTATAGAACTCTTGGACAATTCAGATCAGAGAGTACAGCAGTAAGTATATTTTTGTATGGGTAAATACAAAAGACAGTAGAAATGCATTTTAAAAAAAACCCTGCTTTGATACAAATGCATTCTTGTTTTTCTTTTTTCTCATGTCTGATTTTTTGTTTGTTTGTTTTTTTGAGTTGGAGTCTCACTCCATCACCCAGGCTGGATTGCAGTGGCATACTCACGGTCACCCCAGTGTTGACTTGTTGGGCTCCGGTGATCCTTCTGCCTCAGCCTTCCAAGTAGCTGGAACTACAGGTGTGCACTACCAAACCTGGCTAATTTTTTTATTAATTGTAGAGATGAGGTCTTCCCAAGTTATCCATGTGAGTCTTGACCTGTGGACTCAGGCAATCCTCTCACCTCAGCCTCCCTAAGTGCTGGGATTATAGGCATGAGCCACCGCGCCAAGCCATCTGATTTAAAAGACAACTACAAACCGGGCTCGGTGGCTCAGCCTGTAATCCCGTGCCTTTGGGAGGCTGAGGTGAGTGGATTGCCTGAGCCCGCGGGTTCGAGACCCGCCTGGGCAGGGAGACCTCATCTCTACAATAAATCAAAAAATTATCCAGGTATGGTGGCACATGCCTGTAGTTCTGGCTACTTGGAAGGCTGAGATAGAAGGATCACCTGAGCCCAGCAGGTTGAGACTGCAGTGGCTGGGAATGTGCCACTGCACTCCAGTCTGGGCGACAGAGTGAGACTCCAACTCAAAAAAAAAAAGACAACTACATAAAGCAAGAATTAAAAATCTATTGCTTTTGCTCTCAATCGCTCCTTGCCTCTCCACCATGGGATGATGCAGCAAGAAGGTCCTCACCAGATGCCAGCCCCTCAGTCTTGAACTTCCTTGCCTCCAGAATGACGAGCCAATAAGTTTCTGTTCATTATTTAAAAAAAAGGAAATTACAGTAATTTTTTTTTTGAGTTGGAGTCTTACTCTGTCGCCCAGACTGGAGTGCAGTGGCACATTCCCAGCCACTGCAGTCTCAACCTGCTGGGCTCAGGTGATCCTTCTATCTCAGCCTTCCAAGTAGCCAGAACTACAGGCATGTGCCACCATACCTGGATAATTTTTTGATTTATTGTAGAGATGAGGTTTCGCCAAATTGCCCAGGCTGGTCCCCAACCCATGAGCTCAGGCAATCTTCTCACCTTGGTCTCCCAAAATGCTAGGATTATAGGTGTGAGCCACCGCACCCACCTTAAAGTAATAATATATTTTTAAGTTGGAGTCTCACTCTGTTGCCCAGGCTGGAGGGCAATGACACACTCCCGGCCACCGCAGCCTCGACCTGCTGGACTCTGGCGATCCTTCCACCTCAGGCTTCCAAGTAGCTGGAACTACAGGCACGTGCTACCATGCTCGGCTAATTTTTTTTTTTTTTTGAGTTGAA
>NW_007249845.1:125407-130365 GCF_000164805.1 Carlito syrichta
TTTTGAGTTGAAATCTCACTCTGTCACCCAGACTGGAGTGCAGTGACCGCTCCCGGCCACTGCAGCCTCGACCTGCTAGGCTCCGGTGATTCCTTCTCCTCAGCCTTCCACATTCAGAATGTGAATTATCCCTTTGTCCAGTATGTACATACTACAACCTGTTAGTCACTTAGTAGCCCTTTTGGTTATCAGATTTATTGTCTTAGGAATGCAGTGCTTGTGTTCAAGTCACCCTTATTTGATTTAATAATGACCCTAGGGCTAGGCACAGTGGCTCATGCCTATATTTCCAGCACTTTGGGAGGACCAGATGAGAGGATTGACTGAGCCTATGGGTTCAAGACCAGCCCGGGCAACTTGGTAAGACCTCATCTCTACAATAAATCAAAATACTAGCCAGACGCGTGCCGTAGTTCCAACTACTTGGAAGGCTGAGGCAGAAAGATCACCTGAGCCCAGCAGGTCGAGGCTGCGGTGGCCATGAGCGTGCCAATGCACTCTAGCCTGGGAGACAGAATGAGACTCCAACTCAAAATAATTATAATAATAATGACCCCAAAGCACAAGAATAAAGATGATGGCACACTTTTTTTTTTTTGAGTTGGAGTCTCACTGTCGCCCAGACTGGAGTGCAGTGACTGCTCCCGGCCACTGCAGCCTTGACCTGCTGGGCTCCGGCGATCCTCCCGCCTCAGCCTTCCAAGTAGCTGGAACTACAGTCGCGCGCTACCACACCCAGCTAATTTTTTGATTTATTGTAGAGATGAGATCTCACCAAGTTGCCTAGGCGGGTCTCAAACCCGCGCGCTCAGGCAATCCACTCACGTCAGCCTCCCAAGGCGCAGGATTACAGGTTGAGCCACTGAGCCCAGCAATGGCACACTTTTAATTGTTCTATTTTATGATTAATATCTTACTGTGCCTAATTTATAAATTAAACTTTATCCTAAGTATATATGTATAGAAAAATACATAGTATATATAGGGTTTCATATTATTCGAAGTTTCTGGCATCTACCAGGCCTCTTGCATAGTGTCCTTGAATAAGAGGGGACTACTACAGTGTGCTGTAAAGTACAGAAGTTTTCTGAGTTGGAATCTCACTGTGTCTACCAGGCTGGAGTGCCATGCCATGTTTACGGTCGCCATAACCTCAATCTTCTTGACTCAGGTGATCCTTCTTCTTCAGCCTTCCAAGTAGCTGGAGGCACAGGTACACAACACAATACCCAGCTAATTTTTAAAATTATCATAGAGACGAGGTCTTTGCAAGTTTTCCAGGCTGTTCTCAAACCCCTAGTCTCAGGCAGTTCTCTCGCTTCTGCCTCCAAAAATGTTGGGATTATAGGCATGCGCCACCATGCCAGGTCCAAACCAACATTTTTTTGAGTAGAAAATATCAGATGTCACCAGATGCAGTAGCTCAAACCTGTAATCTCAGCACTTTGGGAGGCTGAAGCAAGAGGATTGCCTGAGCCCAGGGATTCAAGACTAGCCTCTGCAACTTGGTGAGACCTTGTCTCTACAATACATAAAAAAATTAATGTGTACCTGTAGTTTCAACAACTTGGAAGGCTGAGGCAGAAGGATAACCTGAGCCCAAAAGGTTGACGCTGGGTTGGCCGTGAGTGTACCACTGCACTCCAGCCTGAGTGACAGAGTGAAACTCCGACTGAAGAAAAAAAAAAAAGAAAATATCAGATGTATGCAGGCCTGAGTAGGAATAGAAGCTCAGACTGCTTCCAGCTCCCTGGTCTACCCTCCATTGCTAATGAGTATCCTTTGTTCTCAGTCTCCAAGGCAGTATCTGCAGTCCAGGCAGTAGTTTGGAGAAAGAGATGAAGAAGCAGCAGGAAAGGGGTACACAAACAGTCTCTTATTTCTTGTTCCTGAAAGCTACCATGAAACACTCCTACTTATGGCCTACCAGCAAGAGCTTAGACACATGGCCACATCTAGTGCAAGAGAGGGTGGGAATTGTTATTTTTATTCTTGGGAACTGTGTGCCCATCTAAAAATTATATTACAATGAAAAAAAAAGGAGAAGTCATTGCTTTGGTAAGCCATGGTCTGACCCTATGGCTCCTTGAGTCACAGTCACCATGTTTCCTAGCCTTGACCCCCTCCCCTACCGTGGGGAGGTGACTCTCTCTCTAATTTACTTTTTAAGTAAACAGTATTTTCCCATCTAAAAAAAGAAAAAAGAAGAAAAAGAAGAAAGGATGTTAATTACATGATACCTAACAGGATGGGTGTGTGTGTGTGCGTGTGTGTAGATTTTTAAAAAATTTTTAAATTGGGTGCTAAGTAAATATTTCTTTCTACACTCAGAACTATTATTACCTAGGAAGACGTAGACACTGTGTTTCTACCTTTGACCCATTTTCACCTGTAGTCTCTCTAGACCTATACCTCTTCAACCACCAGATATATTGCTTACATTTTTTTATTTTTTATTTCTATTTTTTGTTTTTCAGAGACAGAATCTCACTCTTTTGCACAGGCTAGAGTGCAGTAGAATGATCAAAGTTCATTGTAGCCTTGAACTCCTGGACTCCAGTGATCCTTCCACCTCAGCCTCTCTAGTAGCTGGGACTACAGGTATGTGCCACCATGCCTGCCCGCCTTTTTTCATTTTTCGGAGATGGGTTCTCACTATGTTGCCCAGGCTGGTCTCAAACCCCTGGCCTCAAGCAAGCTTCCTGACTCAAATTGTTGGAACTACAGGTGTGAGCCACTGCACCTGGCTGGCATTGTGTGTAATAGTAATAAATTTGAAACAACCATCAATAAAATAATATTCTAAAATTACAAAGCAGCTACACTCTGGAAACTTATGAAGACATTTAAAAGACCGAGCTTACTCAGTAGGCAGAGGCAGGAGGATCACTTGAGTCCAGATATTTGAGACCAGTCTGAACACCACCACAAGACCCCTTCTTTAGAAAAATAAAAACAAAAAAATTAGCTGGGCTCAGTGACTCGTGTCTGTAGTTCCAGCTACTCAGGAGAATGAGGCAGGTTTGCTTGAACCCCAGGAGTTTGAGGTTGCAGTGAGCCAAGATTGCTCCACTGCACTTCAGCCAGGGCAACAGAGTGAAATCCAGTCTCTAAAAATAAATAAATAAATGCTAGCTGGGATTTTGACTGAAATTGCATTGCATAACAAAAAGAAAAGAAGAAAAACAAAAAAACAACGAATAAGAAAAAAAAAAAATTACATTGCATCTGTAGATCAATTTGGGGTATATTTCCATTTACAATGTTAAGACTTCTATTTGAGTCCATTTCCTGCTGCTATAACCGAATACCTAAAGCTGGAAAATTTATAAAGAACAGAAATGTATTGACTCGTAGTTTCAGAGAGGAATTTGCCAAGATCAAGGCAACAACAAGATTAGCATCTGGTGAGGCCATTCTCTTCTTCCAAGATGATGCTTTGCATGCTGCATCCTCCAGAAGGGAGGAGTCCGGGTACCTCACATGGCAGAAGACAGAAGAGCCAAGAAACAAAAGGAAGATGACTCTCACCCGTTTTTTTTTCCTTTTTGTTTGAGTAAGAGTCTCACTCTGTCACCCATGCTGGAGTATAGTGGGATGCTCACGGCCACCGCAGCCTTGACCTGATGGACTCAGGTGATCCTTCTGCCTCAGCCTTCCAGGCAACAGGAACCACAGGCATGTGCCACCACTCTCAACTAATTGTTTTTGTTTATTTATTGTAGAGATGAGGTCTTGCCATATTGCTCAGGCTGTTCTCAGACCTTTGAGTTCAGGCAATCCTCTTGTCTCTGTCTCCCAAAGTGCAGGGATTATAGGCTTGAGCCTCCGCGCCCGGCCAGTCCACTTCTTAGTACTATTACAGTAGCAATTAAATTTCAACATGAGTGTAGGAAGAGGCAAACTTTCAAACCATAGCAATTTCTGATATGAATATAGGATGCTTTTCTATTTATTTACACCTTTTTTCATTTCTTTCAGCAATGTTTTGTAGTTTTTTATTTTGTTTTTGTTTGAGTTGGGTGTCTCACTCTACACTCAGGCTGAGTGCAGTGGAGTGATCACCACAGTCTTGAACTCCTGGGTTCAGATCATCTTCCTTCCTCAGCCTCCTGAATAGCTTGGACTATAGGCATGCACCATCACACCCAGATAATTTTTTGATTTTTTTTTTTGTAGAGGTCTAACAGCGTTGCCCAGGCTGATCTTTTTTTGAGTTGGAGTCTCACTCTGTCGCCCAGACTGGAGTCAGTGGCCGCTCCCGGCCACCGCAGCCTCGACCTACTGGGCTCCAGCGATCCTTCCACCTCAGCCTTCCAAGTAGCCGGAATTACAGGCATGCGCTACCATGCCCGGCTGATTTTTTGATTTATTGTAGAGATGAGGTCTCGCTGCCCAGGCGGGTCTCAAACCCACAGGTTCAGGCAATCCACTCACCTCAGCCTCCCAAAGGTGCAGGATTACAGGCTGAGCCACCGAACCTGGCTCTTAGTTGATTTTTAAATGTGTGTCAGCGGTCCCCATGACCACCCTCAGGATGGACGATCACAAGAAGAACACAGAGGACTCAGTGTGTTGTCAAATTCACAGCTAAGATTTATTGTAGTGAAAGAATACCAAGTAAAATCAGCAAAGGGAAACAACACATGGGGCAAAGTCCACAGAAAATCAGGCACAAGCTTCCAGAATGCTCTACTAGTGGAATCAACGTACAGCATACCTAAGTCCTCCAGCAGCAAACTATGACATGTATGAAATGTTGTCTACCTGAGATGAGCAGCTCACTTGAGACTTAGTGCCTGTTTTTAAATTGGGTCTAGTCATATAGGCATCCTCTGCCCTGCACATACAAAATTGCAGGCTCAGCAGGGATCGGTGGCTCAGCCTGTAATCCCGCTCCTTGGGAGGCTGAGGTGAGTGGATTGCCTGAGCCCACAGGTTCGAGACCCGCCTGGGCA
>NW_007249845.1:130385-134398 GCF_000164805.1 Carlito syrichta
CCAGTCTGGACGACAGAGTGAGACTCCAACTCAAAAAAAAAAAAAAAAAATTGCAGACTCCCAGAAGGAAAGTAGATATTTAGTATTTAGATTGTACAGTTTAGAGACAGTCACTCTTACCAGTCCCGTAATCCATGTTCCCAGAAGCTGGCCAAGGATCAACCTCAAAAGCATGCATTTCTAAGGATAGCAGTCTCAAGCCCACCTTGTTAACTCTTTTCTGCAAAAGACATTTGTTTATTTATTTATTTTATTTTTTGAGTTGGAGTCTCACTCTGTCACCCAGGCTGGACTGCAGTGGCACACTCATAACTACCACAGCCTTGACCTGTTGGGCTCAGGTGATCCTTCCATCTCAGTCTTCTAAGTAGCTGGAACTACAGGCACATGCTACCACACCTGGCTAATTTTTTTGATTTGTTGTAGAAATGAAGTCTCACCAAGTTGCCCAGGCTGGTCTTGAACCCGTGGGCTCAAGCAATCCTCTGAACTTTGGCCTCCCAAAGTGCTGAGATTATAAGCATGAGCCACCGTACCTGGTCGCTAGTATGTTTGTTCAGTTTTGTGTTTACATTAATTAATTAAAAATAAAAGATTAATTTAAAATCAAATAATTGGTTTTTTGAGTTGTAGTCTCACCTTGTTGCCCAGCAGCTTTTACCTGCTGGATTTAGGGGATCCTTCCACCTCAGTCTTCCAAGTAGCTGAAACTAGAGGCATGCACCACCATGCCTAACTGCTTTTTAAAAAATTTATTGTAAAGATGAGGTTTCACTAAGTTGCAAGACTGGTCTCAAACCCCTGATCTCAGGCAATCCTCTTATCTCTGCCTCTCTTAGTGCTAGGATTACAGGCTTCAGCCACCATGCCCAGCAAATTTTTTTTTTTTAATTTATTATAGACATGAGGTCTCACCATGTTCCCCAGGTTGGTTTTGAACCTGTGGGCTCAGGCAATTCTCTCACCTCAGCCTCTCAAAGTGCTGGGATTATAGACACCCAGACGTGTTTATATTTATAAGGGATAACGAGCTATAGCTTTCTTGTGAAGTCTTTGTCTGATTTCAGTATCAGCATAATACTGGCCTCATATTATGGTTGGGAAGTGTTTCCTTCTCTTCTATTTTTTGGAAGAATTTGTGAAATATTGGTTTAGGCCGGGTGCAGTGGCTCAACCTGTAATCCCAGAGTGAAATTCGAACTGAAAAAAAAAAGAAACATTGGTTTAAATTGGTTAAGTGTTTCCTGTTGAAAAAAATTACCATAAATTTAGTGGCTTAAAATAACACAAATGTATTCTTTTGTAATTCTGGAGATCAAGAGCCCAAAATGGGTCCTACAGAGCTGAAACAAGGTGTCAATAGGGCTGGTTCCTTCTGGAGGATCCCAGGGAAGAATCTGTTCCCGGCCTCTTCCAGTTTACAAAGGCCACTCATGGCTTTTTCCTCCATCCTTAAGACCAGGGATCCCCAACCCTGGGGCCATGGACCAGTACTGGGCCACACAGCAGGTGGTGAGCAGCACGTGAGCAGGTGAAGCTTCATCTGTATTTACAACTACTCCCTATCGCTCACATTACCATCTGTGCTCCGCCTTCTGTCAGATCAGCAGCAGCATTAGATTCTCATAGGAACGTGAGCCCTATTGTGAACCACACATGCAGGGGATCGAGGCTGGGCGCTCCTTATGAGTATCTAATGCCTGATGATGTGAGGTGGAGCCGAGGTGGTGATGCTAGTGCCTGGGAGCAGCTGCAAATACAGATTAACATTAGCAGTAAGACTTGACTGCACAAAAAGTAAAATTATTCCTTCCCCACGTCCATGGAAAAACTGTCTTCCACAAAACGTCCCTGATGCCAAAAAGTTTGGGGACTGCTGCTCAAAGCCACCTGAGTGGTAATTTCCCTCTTAGATGCTGCTTCCCTCTGCTTCCCTCTTCATTTGATCTTCTAACTTTGACTCTTCCTGACTCCCTCTTATAAGGACCCTTGTAATTACATCAAGCCCACCCACATAATCCAAGATAATCTCCCACTTTGAGATTCTTAACTTAATCACATTTGCGAAATCCTTTTTGCCTTATATATTGCACTCATGGGTTCTGCAGATTAGGACATGGATATCTCTGGGGAGTCATTATTCAGCATACCACAATTGGTATTAATTCTTTGCTTGGTAAAATTTACCAGTGAGGCTATCTGGGCCTGAGTTTTTCTTTGTGGAAAGTCTGAGGAGGGTTTTATGGGGTTTTTTTTTTTTTAGTCACTCTGTCACTCAGGCTGGAGTGCAGTGGCACAATCACAACTCACTGTAGCCTTGAACTCCTGGGCTCAGGTGATTCTTCCATCTCAGCCTTCCAAGTAGCTTGGACTACAGGTATGCACTACGAAGTAAATCCTGGTTATTTATTAATTATTATTATTATTGGCTGAAGTGCAGTGACACAGTCATAGCTCATTATAACCTGGAACTCCTGGGCTCAAGTGCTCTGCCTACCTCAGTCTCCTGATTAGCTAGGGCTCTATAGTAGATACATGCCTCATGCCCAACTAATTTTTTTTGTAGAGATGAGATCTCCCTATGTTGCCCAGTCTGGTCTCAAACTCCTGGCCTCAAGTGATCATCTTGCCTCAGCCATCTAGTGTTGGGATTACAGGTCATGCCAGGCCCTAGCTAGCTTTTCTTTTTTAAGTTGGAGTCTCACTCTACCACTCAAGCTGGAGTGCACGGCTACCATAGTCTTGACCTGTTGGGCTCAGCCGATTCTTCTGCCTCAGTCTTCCAAATAGCTGGAACTACAAGTGGGTGCCACCATGCTTTGCTAATTTTATTTATTGTAGAGATGAGGTCTCACCAAGTTGCCCAGACTGTTCTCAAACCCCCTGAACTCAGCAATACTCTCGCCTCTGCCTCCCAAAATGCTGGGATTACAGGCATGAGCCACCGCACCTGGCTGATTTTTTGTTGTTGTTTGTTTAATAGAGACAAGATCTTGCTATGTCATCCTAGCTGGCCTTGAACTCCTGGACTCAAGCAATCCCTCTGCCCAGCCTCCAGAGTAGCTGGGATTACAGGTGTGCACCACTGTGCCTGGTTTATATACCTGCAGTTTCAGCTACTTGGAAGGCTGAGGCGGAAGGATCACCTGAGCCCAGCAGGTCGAGGCTGCAGTGGCCATGAGCATGCCACTGCACTCCAGCCTGGGTGGCAGAGTGAGACTCAGACTCAGCAACAACAATAACAACAACCAAACAAAAAACTTGCTACAATGCTACAGTAATGGTGCATTGGCATAGAGACAGACATGTAGATCACTGGAATAGAACTGAGAGTCCAGAAACAAACTGTGAATAACTATGAGTGGTGATAGATCTGCTAATTAATTTGATTTTGGTAATCATTACACAATGTATACATATTTCAAATAATCATTGCGTTGTTCACCTGTAATATATACAATTTTTGGCCAGACATGGTAGCTCATGCTTATAATTCCAGCAATTTGAGCAGCTGAGGCGGGAAGATCACTTGAGCCCATGAGTTTAAGACCAGCTTGGGCAACATAGTGAGACATCATCTCTACAAAAAAGAAAAAAAAAGTAGCTAGGCATGGTGGCCTGAGATTATAGTCCCAACTACTCAGGAGGCTAAGGTGGGAGGATCACTGGAGCCCAGGAGGTTGAAGTTGTAGTGAGCCATGACAGTGCCACTGCACTTCAGCTTGAGTGACAGAGTAAGACTCCAATTCAACAACAAACAAAACAAAACAAAACAAAAAACAAGGCCAGGCGCGGTGGTTCATGCCTGTAATTCCAGCACTTTGGGAAGCCAAGGTGAGATGATTGCCTGAGCCTATGGGTTCGAGACCAGCCTGGGCAACTTGGTGAGACCTCCTCTCTACAATAAAGCAAAAATTAGCCTGGCGGGGTGGCGCATGCCTGTGGTTCCAGATACTTGGAAGGCTGAGGTGGAAGGATCGCTTGAGCCCAGCAGGTAGAGGCTGTGATGGCCA
>NW_007249845.1:134542-136478 GCF_000164805.1 Carlito syrichta
ACCTCAGCCTCCCAAAGGCGCGGGATTACAGGCTGAGCCACCGAGCCCGGCTTGGTCTTGAACTTCTGACTTCAAACAATCCTCCCACCTCAGCCTCCCAAAGTGTTGAGATTACAGGCATGAACCAATGCAACTGGCCCATAACAATTTTTAAATTAGCCAATTATTTGAAAGATATTTCTCCAAAAAAGATGCATGAATGAACAATAAGCAAATGAAAGTATTATTAACATCTTTAGCCATTAGGCCAAATGTAAATAAAAATCACAATGAGACACCACTTTATACATACTAGAATAGCTATAATCAAAGACAGACAATAACAAGTATTGGTAAAGATGTGGAGAAATTGGAAACCTCATACATCATGGTAGAATATAAAATGTTGTACCACTGTGGAAAAGTTGGGTGATTTCTCAAAAATTTGGTGGTTCTTCAAAAAAGTTATACAGTTACCATATGACTCAGCAATTTCGTTCCTAGGTATATATCCAAGAGAAATAAAAATATGTATTCACACAAAAATTTTTACATAAATATTAATAGCAGCATCATTCATAATAGCTAAAAATTGGGGACAACATGAATGTCCATCACTTGATGAGTGGGTAAGCAAAATGTGGTAGCCATACAATAGAATATGATTTGGCTATTAAAAGAAATGAAAGCCGGGCTTGGTGGCTCAGCCGGTAATCCCGCGCTTTGGGAGGCTGAGGTGAGTGGAATGCCTGAGCCTGCGGGTTTGAGACCTGCCTGGGCAACTTGGTGAGACCTGATCTCTACAATAAATCAAAAAATTAGCCAGGTGTGGTAGCACACGCCTGTTGTTCCAGCTACTTGGAAGGCTAAGATGGAAGGATCTCCGGAGCCCAGCAGGTTGAGGCTGCGGTGGCCGGGAGTGGCCACTGCACTCTAGTCTGGGTGACAGAGTGAAACTCCAACTCAAAAAAAAAAAAAAAAAAAGAAATGAAGGCCTGGTGTGGTGGCTCATGCCTGTAATCCCAGCACTTTGGGAGGCCGAGGTGAGAGGACCGCCTGAGACTACAGGTTGAAGACCAGCCTGGGCAACTGGGAGAGACTTCATCTCTACAATAATCAAAAAATTAGCCAGATGTGGTGCCTGTAGTTCCAGCTAATTCGAAGGCTGAGGCAGAAGGATCATCTGAACCTAGAAAGGTTGAGGCTGTTGTGACTGTGAGCATGCCACTGCACTCCAACCTGGGTGACAGAGTGAGATTCCAGCTCAAAAAAAACACAAAAACCGGCCGGACTCGGTGGCTCAGCCTGTAATCCCGTGTCTTGGGAGGCCGAGGTGAATGGATTGCCTGAGTCTCCAGCTTCGAGACCCACCTAGGCAACTTGAGACCTCATCTCTACAATAAATCAAAACTCAGCCGGGCGTGGTAGCGCGCACCTGTAGTTTCAGCTACTTGGAAGGCTGAGGCAGAAGGATTGCCAGAGCCCAGCAGGTCGAGGCTGTGGTGACCGGGAGCGGTCACTGCATTCCAGTGTGGGCGACTGAGTGATACTCCAACTGAAAAAAAAAACAACAACCTGAGAAAGAAATGAAGGGACAAGCGTGGTGGCTCACACCTGCAATTCCAGCACTTTGGGGATCCCAGGAATTCACAACCAGCCTGGGCAACATAGAAAGACAGTTATTGTTTTTTTGGGTTTTTTTTCTTGTGGGAGGTGTCAGACACACAATATTTCCAGGTGGTCTCCCATCCAAGCACTAAATGGGCCGAACCTTGCTTAACTTCTGAGTTCCCGCCAGATTCAGTGCATGTAGGCTGCTATGAGCTTGAGAGACTTTGTTACTACAATAAGAAAATTTTTAGGCTGGACGCAATGGCTCATACCTATAATCCCAGCACTTTGGGAGACCAAGGTGAGAGGATTGCCTGAGCCCATGGGTTCAAGACCAGCCTGGGCA
>NW_007249845.1:136498-139733 GCF_000164805.1 Carlito syrichta
GCCTGGGCAACTTGGCGAGACCTCATCTCTACAATAAATAAAAAATTAACCGGGCATGGTTGGCACGTGCCTGTAGTTCCAGCTACTTGGAAGGCTGAGGTAGAAGGACCGCCTGAGCCCAGCAGGTCAAGACTATGGTGGCCATGAACATGCCACCGTACTCCAGCCTGGACAACAGAGTGAGGCTCCAATTAAAATAAATAATTAAATAAACAAATAAATAAATAAATGTCAGGCGATTGGGCGCAGTGGCTCATGCCTGTAATCCTAGCACTTTGGAAGGTGGAGGCAAAAGGATTGCCTGAGCCTAGGTGTTCGAGATCAGCCTGGGCAACTTGGCAAGACGTTGTCTCTACAATAAATTTTAAAAAACTAGCTGAGCATGGTGGCATGTGCCTGTGGTTCTAGCAAGTTGGAAGGCTGATGCAAAAGGATTGCCCAAGCCCAGCAGGTGGAGGCTGTAGTGGCCATGAGCATGCCACTGCACTCTGGCCTGGGTGACAGAGTGAGACTGTCAAAAAAAAAAAAGTTCTGGCTCCAGAGATAGGCAGCTAGCTTTATGACCTCAGTCAGTTTCCTCGCCTCTCTGAAGCCTCTCCTTTCCAGGAGGTTCAGGGGAATATTAGGAAAATCTAGGCCTGGCGCAGTGGTTCACATCTATAATCCCAGCACTTTGGGAGGCTGAGGCAAGAGGATTGCCTGAGCCCATGGGTTCGAGACTAGCCTGGGCAACTTGGCAAGACTTCATCTCTATAATAAATCAAAAATGTAGCCAGGCATGGTAGTGCATACCTGTAATTCCAACTACTTGGAAGGCTGAGACAGAAGGATCACCTAAACCCGGCAGGTCGAGGCTGCGGTGGCCGGGAGTGTGCCACTGCACTCTAGCCTGGACGACAGAGTGAGACTCAGACTCAAAAAAGGAAAAGAAAAGAAAATCTACTCCACTGGCTTGTTGCATGGATTAGATGAGAAAAACGCATGTAAAGCATTTGTACAGGGACTGGTGCACAATAAAGTTTCTTGAAGAGCTGGATGTTGCCTTCCTCTCTCAGCCCTTGCTCAGAGGCATGTCTCTTGTTGGGTGACAATCAGGTGATACCATGGAGCAATGGAGCTGCAGCTCTGGCAACCCTCCTGTTCCTGCAGGGCTGTGCCTACCTAAACCACCCCTCAGTTCAGTCATCCTAGTACCAATGGGCCATCCAGAGAATTCAGACTCAGAGCAGAGCTTTGGGCTGAAGAAGGTGTGCGTATGTTGGGGTCTGGAAGCCCCACAGACCTTCCTCAGCTTGTATTAGCTCCCAGACTGGCAACATGATCGCCCTTTGACCCTGAGAGGAAACAACTGCACTGCGGCCATCCCATGATTTGCATCCCTCACGTAGGGCCTGCTTAACCTTGAGCAGCTGCTGTGTCCACGGCCAACAGCTGGGCTCCACTGGGCCATAAATCACTGACGATACTAAACAGGTCAGCGTGGTCAGTGGCTGCTCTTGGCAGTGGGGGTGGGGTGGGGTAGCAGGCAGGGGCTCAGAAAACCCCTTCCCCCAGTAAACCCCACCCACTGCATTCAAGCCAGGGGTGGCTTTGTATTTGGCTTTGCATCCTCGATGGACAGACTCTCCTTAAATAACCAGAGATCTCTAGACACTACACAAGAGAAGCAGTGTGGCCGTACAGGGGAAGGCCAAATCTAGAAGCCAAGTTGGAAATAAAGCCACTGTCCACATACCATAGGTTGCAGGGACAAGCAAGCCACCACCCGGTTGCAAGACAGCCAGAGCCTCCCACATCCATCTTTGTCTCTGGAAAACCGGTGTGAATAGGAAGCCAACAGATTCAAGTAATGTTTAAAACACACACTCCACGCTGGGGCTGCCCCCTGGCCAGCCCACTGATTCAATCTTCTAGCCACCCAGCAGAGATCAGGAATGTACATAAAACCAAGAAGAATAGCAAACACACCCAGAGGGTATGTGAACTGCAGGACTAGAAGGCAGCTGGGTTTTTCTCTTATCTGATGAGAGTGAATTCCAGGGAGTTCATAGGGGTGTTTACTGCTCCTGTGTGATTTGCCTAGAAATGTCTGTAATGGCATTTTCCCTTTAATATCATAATATGCAAAGGAAAGAACAGCATTAATGGTTATTTTTGACATGAGACTCAGACTAAAAAACTGATAATGTGTGTGTGAGAGTGTGTACAAACAAACGTGTATGTCTTCTATTTGCTCATGACTGTCACCATGTGTTTACATCTTGAGTAGACTGGAAAGAAAAGTACAAGCATGAATACTGTTGTTTTAGGATGCTGGGATGATTTGTTTTTAATTGTTCTTGGCAAATCTAATCTACTGGGTCAGGATAATGGTAGCCCGAGGGGGTGGTGGTAGTGACTGGGTTTTGAAGGGTTTTGGGGATTTGGATGGATACCTTTGTGGGTTGTGTGGGTGTATTCACTTTATTCATTAAGCTGTACATGTATGATTTGTGCGCATTTCTGTGGTATATTGCAATAAAGTGTTCACTTTAAAAGATGTCTGTAGGCCAGGCGTGGTGGCTGACCTTTGTAATTCCAGCACTTTAGGAGGTGGAGGCAAGAGGATTGCCTGAGTCCAGGGGTTTGAGACAAGCCTGGGCAACTTGGTGAGACCTTGTCTCTACAATTAATCAAAAAATTAGCCAGGTGTGGTGGTGGTGGCTTGTAGTTCGAACTACTTGGAAGGCTGAGGCAGAAGGATCGCCTCAGCCCAGCAGGTCGAGGCTGCGGTGGGTCACTCGACAGAGTGAGACTCCAACTAAAAAAAAAAAAAGATGTTTATACATGATATCTTCTTTGTAAACAATTTAAAATGTTTTCAAAGAAACTCAAAGGGTGACAGGGTCTTAAAGGATTATGTAATCCAGTTTCACTGCTGTACTGATGAGGAAAGAAGTCAGAAAGAAACCAGTCATTACATCGTGTATTTCAAAATTGCTAAGAGAGTGGATTTCAAATGTTCTCACCATAAAAAATAGGTATTTGAGGTGATGGATATGTAAATTAGCTTGGTTTTATCATTTCACATTGCATATATGTAATATTACATTGTACTCCATAAATATTTATCATTATAATTTGTCTATTTACAATAGAAAGGAAGGAAGACAAAGAAAAAAAAAAACCGGCTGCACTTTGGGAGGTTGAGGTGAGTGGATTGCCTGAGCCCGCGGGTTTGAGACCCACCTGGGCA
>NW_007249845.1:139786-141190 GCF_000164805.1 Carlito syrichta
TGCGCGCCTGTAGTTCCAGCTACTTAGAAAGCTGAGGCGGAAGGATCGCTGGAGCCCAGCAGGTCGAGGTTGCAGTGGCTGGGAGCAGCCACTGTACTGCAGTCTGGGCTACAGAGTGAGACTCTGACTCAAAAAAAAGAAGAGAAAAGAAAAGAAAAAAGTACTGGGTATGGTGACTCCTGCTTGTAATCTCAACACTTTGAGAGGCTGAGGTGGAAGTATTGCTTGAGGCCAAGAGTTCAAGACCACTCTGGGCAATATGGCAAGACCTAGTCTCTATAAAAATAAGAAATAAAATAAAACGAAAGAAAGAAGGAAAGAAAGTCATCACGATTACCCACTGATTACCCAGTTCAGAGGAAGAACTGGGACTGAGAGCCCAAACCCTACTTGCCTCTTTTTTTTTTGAGTAGGAGTCTCACTCTGTCACCAAGGCTGGAGTGCAGTGGTATGCTCACGGCCACTGCTCACGGCCACTGCAGCCTCGACATGCTGAGCTCAGGTGATCCTTCCACCTCAGCCTTCCAAGGAGCTGGGACCACAGGCAGATGCCATCATGCCTGACTAATTTTTTTGATTTATTGTACAGACAAGGTCTCGCCATGTTGCCCGGGCTGGTCTCAAATCCCTGGGCTCAGGCAATCCTCATGCCTCTGCCTCCCAAAAGTGCTGGGATTATAGGCATGAACCATCTCACCCAGCGCTCCCTGCTTCTACTTCACTGAACCAGGGTGAATTCTGCAAGAACAAATAAAGAAGCCTTTTATTAATTTTTATTTTTATTTATTATTATTATTTTTTTTGAGTTGGAGTCTCACTCTGTCGCCCAGACTGGAGTGCAGTGGCACACTGCTCACGGCCACCGCAGCCTCGACCTGCTGGGCTCAGGTGATCCTTCTGCCTCAACCTTCCAAGTAACTGGACCTACAGGCAAGTACCACCATGCCCAGCTAAATTTTTTTGATTTATTGTAGAGATGAGGTCTTGCCAAGTTGCCCAGGCTGGACTCGAACACGTGAGCCCAAGCAATCCTCTCACCTGGGCCTCCCAAAGTGCTAGGATTATAGGCGTGAGCCACCGCACCTGGCACCCCTTTCTCTTATAATACACTTTGAACTGTTGATTTTAATATACTTAGTCCCTGTCCCCACCCTTTTTAAAGACTGCAAAGTGCTCCTTTGGGTGAACTATTGAAGCAAATCCCCTATTAGGGGACATTTAGATAATTTCCAATCATTTGATATTACATTAACGCTGCAATACATAAACATTTTTGTGCTATTTTGCATACATTTAAGGAGATTGTACAGTGAGTTCCCAGAAGTGGAATTAGTGGGACAAGGGCACATCTTTTTTTTTTTTTTGAGTTGGAGTCTCACTCTGTCATCCAGACTGGAGTGCAGT
>NW_007249846.1:0-3218 GCF_000164805.1 Carlito syrichta
GAGTAGCGGGAATTACAGGCACGCGCAGCCACGCCCGGCTGATTCTGTGACTTATAGTAGAGATGAGGTCTCGCTGCCCAGGCGGGATTCTCGAACCCGCGGGCTCAGGCCATCCACTCACCTCAGCCTCCCAAAGGCGCGGGATGACAGGCTGAGCCACCGAGCCCGTCTACGAATTTTCAAACCTGTTTTTTGCCATTTGCTGCCAGCGAAACCACTGGATTCTGTGGTATGTTATGCACAATTGTTTAGGGAAATGCTGTGGGCTTTTCCATAGAAGGTTCATCATTTTACGTTGTCATCAGTGATTGTTAATGGGTCCGATCCCTTCACAGCCCCCTTCACGTTTTCTCTTTTCCATTTTATTCGCTTTCTTTTTTCATAACGGTCATATCGTGGTGTGTAGTGGAATCTCCTTATTTCTTGTTTGTATTGCTTTGTTCTTATGCTTGTCACGAGAACAGAAACGGGAAACACGTACAGGAAAGTTAACTATAAACAAGGTGCAGCAGGACTCTGGAATTCATTCATCTCGAATACGTGAGGTGTTATTCGTTGTCGTTGTGATTCACGTTTCCCTGAGGTTTAGTGGTGATGTGCAGCTTCTCGTGTGTTTATTGGTCATGTGCACATCTTCTTGGAAGACGTGTCTGTTCAGGTTAGTTTCCCGTTTTTGAATGAGATTTTTAAATCGTTGTTCATTTGTAAGAGTTTAAACGTTGTATCATGTACATTTGACCACTTAGAAGTATGATTCCAAAATATTTTTTCTCATATTTTGAGTTGCTAATTTTCTCTGTTGGGAGCGTTCTCTGATACACCAAAGTTTTTAATTTTGATGAAGTCTGTTCTGTTTTTTGGTATGTACATGAAAAAATTGACAAATTCACTATCAGGAAGTTTTTCTTTGAAGGATTCGTCTAAGGGATTTTATAGTTTTAACTCTTTAAGTATTTTATCCATTTTAAGTTAAAGATTTTGTGGTGCAAGACAAGGCTTGACATTTTTTCTTTTGCTTGAGTGTATCCAGTTTTCTGAGAACTGTCAAAAGACTGCCCTGTTCTCTCTGAATGAATTTGGCAATATATGTGTTAGCCCGTTCCTAGGTGGTGTTTGTTATGTTCCATGGGTGGGTATGTCTGTTTTCATACCAGTACCTCACTGTTTGGGTTGTTAGAATTATGTGCTAAGCTTGAAGGGAGAAAGTGTGAAACCTTAAACTTCATTTTCAAGATTGTTTTGGCTATTTTGGGTCTCGTGCTATTCTTGGTGAACTTTAGGATGGGTGTTTTTTGTTTTTTTTGTTTTTTTTATTTCTATAGGAAAAAAATGTCATTTGGATTCTGATAGAAATTTCTTTGTATTTGTAGTGCTTTGGGTAGTACTGGCATCTTATAATATCCTGGTTTCCAATTAGCAAATGCAATATTTCTCTTTCATTTCCTTATATTCTCTTTAATTTCTGTCGGCAATGTTTTGTAATTTGTAGTGTACTGTTCTTTTGTCTGGTTAAGTTCCCCCCCCTACTATTTTATTGTTTTTCGCTACTATTGTAAATGGATTGTTTTCCCAGTGGTTACTTCAGGTTACCCTTTGAAAGTATAGAAATGCAACTGGCTTCTGTATGTTGAATTTGTGTCTTGTAACATGGCTGGATTTGCTAGATTTATTAATTCTGAAAGGGGTGTGTGTGTGTGTGCACGCAGGCGTCTGTTTGAACTTTTTAGAGTTCTCTCTCTATAGTCGTATCTGTGTGAAGAGTTAACTTTACTTGTTTATCTCACATTAGGATGTCTTTCAAATTTATTTTTGCTTAATTGCTCTGTCCAGAATGCTTAACACTGTCTTGAATAGAAGTGGCGAGAGACTACATTCTTGTTCCTCATCTTTTGGGAAAAGCTTAAAGTGTCATTCGAGTATCATGTTAGCTTTGTTTTCATATATGGGCCTTTTTTACGGGAGGGAAGTTTTTTTTCTATTCTTAGTCATTTTTTAGTGTTTTGATCATGAATTGGTGTGAACTTTTGTCAAATCCCTTTTTTACATCAATTAAGATCTTCTATTTCTACCTTTACACTGTTAATGTGATATGTTTCTTTGATTGACTTTTGTATGATATTACGCTTATGTTTGTAAGTTGTGCTATACATGTGTTCCAGAAATAAATGCCACTTGGCATGGTGAACAAAAAAAAAAAATACATGCCAGCCAAATTTTAAGTAATGCAAAGAAAGCTCTATGAATTGATACAAAGCACGTAAGTCTATGAAATGTAACGGTAGAAACTCAACAGCGGATTGTACTTAATAAATCAAACACTTCAGATTAATATATCAAACACTTCAGATTAATATGATACTAAGCATGAAATACAAATCATAGTAATGATATTTGCTGGTTATAATATTTATAGCTGCATGCACTTACATAGTACGTTTATATGCCTGAAATTCACTAGATACTTCATATACGTTGACTCATTTTTATGCACACTACGATTCCGTGATTGTAGAAACATTATTTTTCTGTTGCCTTTTCTTTTTTAGAAAAGTTACTTGGGGAGACAAGAGCAGCTTTGTTATATATGCGTAGTGAGCAAGTCTGAACTTTTGGTGTACCCATCACCCAAATAATCTTCCTTGTACTTCACAGGTAGTATTTCATTCCTTACCCACCTGCCATCCTTTGCAGTCTCTGGTGTCTGTTCCACTCTGCATGACCATATGCACCTGTTCTTTAGTGCCCACCTACAAGTAAGAACATGCGGTATGTGATTCTCTGCTTCTGAATTATTTCACTGATGTTATGACTTTTACCCATGTTGCTGCAAAATACGTATTTTCATTCTTTTTCATACTGGGTAGTATTCCATAGGGTGTGTGTATAGAACATTTTTGTTATCCAGTCACCCATTAATGGACACTAACTTTGATTCCATATATTTGCTATTGTGAATGGTGTTGCAATAAACATACGAGTGTAGGTGTTTTTGCAAAATGATTTATTTTCCTTTAGATAAGGATACCCAGTAGTGGGACTGCTGGATCAAATGGTAGTTCTATTTTTAGTTGTTTGAAATCTTTCCTTACTGTTTTCCCCAGAGGTTGTGCTAATTTACATCCCCACTAGCAGCCTGTATAAGCATTCCCTTTTCTCTCCATCCTTGTCAACATGGGAAGTGTTTAGACACTTTTTTTTTTTTTTAATACTGGCCATTC
>NW_007249846.1:3238-6786 GCF_000164805.1 Carlito syrichta
GTGGTTTTTTGCAAAATGATTTATTTTCCTTAGGTAGGGATACCCAGTAGTGGGACTACTGGATGCAGGGTAGTTCTATTTTTAGTTCTTTGGCATTTTTCCTTACTGTTTTCCCCAGAGGTTGTGCTCATTTACATTCCCACTAGCAGCCTGTATAAACATTCCCTTTTCTCTCCATCCTTGTCAACATGGGAAGTGTTTAGACACTTTTTTTTTTTTTTTTTAATGACTGGCCGTTCTTACTGGCTTCTCACGGCGGATTTGTTTTGCATTTCTCTGATGATTGCGGACTTGGAGTATTTTTTCATGATTCTTGGCAGTAAAACCATGAGAATTCCCATCATTTAGATAAAGACCATGGGATAAGTGCAGACACTATGGATCCAGAGTCGATGCTCCTCACTGCTACACCGTGATTTCAGATCCACCCTGCATTATAAGAGTCTTTTTGTTATATGTGAGGCGGGTTATATAATATTCAGGTTTATGATTGAGGCTGTCAAACTGAGCCCAATGGGCCAAATAGTCCAGTGTCCCTTCATTTATGTCTATGGCTGCCTACAACGGTGGTATTTGAGTAGTTACAAACAAAACTGTGGCCCATAAAGCTGAAAATATTTACAGCTTGGTCCTTTATAGAAATAATTTGCTGATCCATGGATTATAGGATTCAAGACCAAACCAGTGCAGCCTCTAACTGATGCCAAAAAGGGAGAGCAAAAAATCTGGAATACCAAAACACATAGTGTATGATTAAGGTTAGTCTAAACGTATATAAGCATGTAAATAAAGGTTAAAAACGCACATATAAATGTGTACGTCTAAAGTGAACAGTAATAGTAGTAGGCATGTTCTACAATAAGTAGAATTTAAGGATTTGGTTTTTTACAATCTCTCTGAGTGTGTGTGTGTGTGTGTGTGTGTGTGTGTGTGTGTGTACACGTCATTTATCATGCCTTTCTTTTTAATAAATATAAACCAAATATATCTACTCACGTTTCCACTCAGTGTATCCTCGATGTGTATGCATTTTTCACTGTTTAATTAGTTGAACAGACATACAAAGCAAAGGAGAATGATTGTATAGCTTATTCAGTTAGGGTCATATTTTTGATGCTGACAATAGGCTCAGCAGAAGATGAAGCTAATATTTCTCACTCTTAGGAATAATTCTACATCAAGTGACCTAAGTATGGGTCTGCGATATATTCTCTATCATGCAATAAGTAAAGGGTCTATATGATTATGCGATGCACCGATAGTAAAGCTGTACGTGATCATTACAAAAAGTAACGCTATGTCATTTAAGAGAATTAACATGATCGTTGATAGTATCCTACATTTGACAGATGATTTATTTTTTAACCAGCCTTTTACGTTTTACTCAGCACATTGAAATTGATTTTTTTTTTCAGGCAATGTAGCTAGACACACACCCAAAGTGACAGCATTTGGTAATAAGTAGCTCACACAGAATATTATCTCTTTGCCTAAATGAACCATTGTTGCCACTCAGCCAACTTAAAGCATGCACAATTTCGTCTGGAAGGTTCTGGTGGTTCAATATTTCGGTTTGCTCTAGGATGGTTAAGGTAGGACGTATTTTCTCACTGGTTTTTTCAATGTATATTGCACAGTTATCTCTACTTTTTTTTTTTTTAAACTGGACTTCTATGAGTACAGCTCAGGCTAAATAAGACACTTAGACATTGAGAGCGGTGTGGCCTACACTCTCACATCCAAACCTATGCTGAGACCTGACTCCCCGTGATTGTTGTAAGATTTCTGTTCAGTCAGCTGCAGTGAAGACCACAGCATCAGGCTCTGAAGCACACCTGTTTTAGCATTATTACTGTCAGAAAACTTTTGAAGTCGTACAGTTCAATTGCATTATAATCCTGATATTATCTTTATGGTTTTCCACAATTTAGTTGATCATTGTACTCATCAGTTTCCTCATATGCAAACTCAAGATAATGATACAGAACTTATGGGATTGCTGTGAACAAGAAAAAAAAAAGATAGTATACGTTATTCAACACAATGTTCACCTGACTCAGTCAGTGCTGGACCCTTACAAGGGCACCTCCATCCTGCTTTCTGGGGAACGTACCCTCAAAGAAAAGATGATCGACAGTTAAGGAGGTTAGCCAAGAAGAACATGGTCTTTCTGCAACAAAATGAAATGAAATATGATCTCAGGCACAATTTTTTTTCACATTGTCAATTTTGTGGGTACAAGGAATAAAGGGTATTAACCTAAAATAAACTTAAGGCAGCAAACTCATGATTGAAAAGTTAATATATCAGAGGACGGTAACTGTTGAGAACTTTAATGGCAGTCAGTTCCTCTGAATAATAGCATCCTTATCAATACCTGTTTTTTCATTAGAAATAATCAGAACATTAAGAATACTCAATTTTTTAACTTTAATTTTTGTTTTCTCCGTATAGATGACAAAATGTTTAAAGAATATGCCATTATATGCATTCCGGTTTCGCTGCTGTGATACATTCTACCTCATTCTCTTGTATTCACAAGATGCCTCTTGTCTTCAGTGCCAGATGTAGTTCCACAGAATTGCTCTATGTTCAACAACCATCATCTTCCTATTTTATGAAACATTTCAACAGTGGATTTTTTGGTAATTGTGTCGCCCGTTTCCCTGTAACCGGGTTACAGATGTAACGATCCCGCCTGTCTCCTCGTAACCCGGTTGCAGAAATAAACTCAATTTTCTCCCAGTTTCTGCCTCTAATCTTCAAGGTTTCAGTTTCTGCCTTCTAGCTGCAAGGGAGGCAGCTGGCCTAGTATATCTGGGGGCAAATTGGTGGTGCCCTGGTGGGACATTGCTGCTTGCGGCCTGCCGGCTTCAGGGGGTGCTGTCCACGCACACTCCCTGTGGCTGCCGGAGCCCTTCCATCTACTCTGGTGACTCTCCAAAGTAAATCTTCATCGACCACAGCCAACGCCTCTTAGTGATGCACAGGGAGAAAACAGAGATTGAGAGCAGACATGCCCGTGAGGCTTTGACTCACGGGACTGGAAAAGGCAGTGATTCTTGCTTGCTAAATCCCAACAGTCAGGGCCTCATCTTCAGGTCCAGGAGAAGGTGACTCTCAAAAGAAATATCCTCAAGAGAGACAGGGTCAAAAATTAAAATTATTCAGTCGCTCTAGACTGAGGGACTATCACAGAAGAGATGGGTGTGTGGGATTGTAAGGGCGAATCTTTGAAAGATGAAATCAATTCAGAGTTGTATATATTTCTTGTAAATTCTCTGCCCTTAGGCAATTTGCTATAACAGAAACTTAGGATTGTAAGGGCGAATCTTTGAAAGATGAAATCAATTCAGAGTTGTATATATTTCTTGTAAATTCTCTGCCCTTAGGCAATTTGCTATAACAGAAACTTAAAGGCAGCAAATTCGTGATCGAAAAGTTAATATATCAGAGGATGGGGCGCTATGCACTGAAACTATTAGCTATGAAACTAGGTTAAACCATTCCGTTCCTCCATAATCCAACATCGCTGATATGAAGCCTAT